>NC_025688.1:3548881-3573064 GCF_000633955.1 Camelina sativa | reverse complement strand
TGTATGTAGAGTGTCTTATCGCTTCTCCCCACAAGTAATTAGGCATACACATGTGCTTTAGGATACTTCTCGCCATCTCCATCATGGTCCGATTACGTCGTTCAACCACACCATTTTCCTAAGGAGTGTATGGTGCAGTGAGGTGACGTTTGATACCAGTCCTTTCACAGAACTCGTTAAACTCCAAGGACACAAATTCTCCTCCTCTATATGTTCTGAAGGTCTGTATTCTTGCAGATGACTCTTGTTCAACCATTGTTTTAAAGTTCTTGAACTTTTGAAATGCATATCCTTTCTCTTTAAGCAAGATTGTCCAAATATAGCTAGAGTAGTCGTCGATGAGAACGAAAATATATATGTTTCCTGCACCCGTACTCGGTGTTATAGGTCCGCAAAGATCTCCATGTATGAGTTCGAGCTTCTTTGATGCACGGTTAGCGGTAGATTGTGGGAATGCTTGTCTTGTTTTTTTCCAAGCAAGCATGAGCTACATACCTCCTTTTCGACAACAATTTTGGAATCCCTTGCACAAGCTCCTTTTCTATCATTAATTTCATGGTTCCATAGTTCACATGTCCCCATCTCGCATGCAATTTGCTTGATTCACTGATGCTTGTAGTATATAACAGTCGTGAATTGTCTCTTAAACCCATTCAAACTTTGTATAGTCGATTCTTGGACATTGGTGCCTTAGCAAGCAACTTTCCATTCTGATTGCGCATGATCAAGAATTCTCCTCGTAGTCTTATATCACATCCTGCCTCTGTACCTTGTCCAAAACTTATAATGTTGTTTTTCAAGTTTGGGATGTAGTAAACATCCTTTATTACTCGAGCTTCTCCATTTAGGTCCATGAAATCAATGGTGCCTTTCCCTTTAATGTCAACTTGTGAATCATCCCCAAATCTTACATTTCCAGAAACAGAATCATCAATTTTATCAAAATATCTTCGATCACCAGTCATATGATTTCTAGCTCAATTGTCAAGATACCAGATATTGTCTCCATCGTTGTTTGTTTCAAATTCACTTAGAACACAATGTTTCTCATTGAGATAGACCACTTCGTGCATCATTAGTCCGTCTGCTTTCTGAGTGTCAGTGTCATTAATTTCTTGAGCTTCCTACAGTTTGAGCATTCTATCAAGACAATTAAACACGAAATGACCTAGCTTGTCGCATCTAAAGCATGTAATCCTTGAAGCATCTCTCACAACATTAGAACATCCACAACCTCTTCCTTTGTAACCTGATCGTCCTCCTCGCCCTCTGTTTCCACTAAAAACTGATTTTGATTCTCAAAATTTGCATACATTAATTTTCTTTGATCATCTTGAACTTCTTCTTCCTGGGCAAGTCATTCTTCGTAGGCTTTAAGACGACCTATGATATCTTTGAAAGTCGTGGTATTAAGATCTAAAACTTGTTTAAGAGAGGCGACAATATGTATGTATTTCGTCCGGGGAAGACACTGCAGGAACTTCTTTACCAGTTTTGACTCTTCGATATTGACTTCTAGGGCTGAGGATTTTGACGCAATTTCAGAAAGCTTACCGGTGAAGTCATCAAATTTTTTGGTGTTTTTCATCTTTAGCTTCTCAAACTCTGACATTAGTCTTTGTAGTCGGTCGTCTTTGACTCTTTCTGCTCCAACATGTCTTGATTGTATTGCTTCCCATATCTTCTTTGCCGAGTCTAGTGTCCCAATTTGGTGAACAAGATTGTCTTGTATTGATTGGAGCAATAACGCAACGGCAACATTGTTTTTCTCTTCATCGTGTGTGTCTGCTTCAACAACTTCCCACACCTTATTAGCTCTCAAAGCTCTCCTCATCTTTATTGCCCACACCGTGTAATTTGTTGAGTTTAGCATAGGAAACGTAGTGGAAGCGAACGAACCAGAGTTGGAAGCGCCGTTGATGTAGATCGGAAGCGTCGGTGGTATAGATCTGAGAAAGAAGACGAAGGTTCCAATAACCACTCTATTGTGCCTATTATTTGTTTAGTCATTTTCTTCCCGTCTTAGCTTAGTTATATCCTAAATGGTTAATTCTAAGACAAGTCTAATGTAGTTTAAATTAAATCATAGTGGTCAAGGACTAAACAAATGTTACAAACCACTAAATTGATGATTGATTTTTTCCTTTCAACGCTTATTTTTAATAAGTTTTTTATACAAACAAAAAAAATATAACTCAAATGTTGTTTTAAACAATAATATAATTTATGATATTATTGTTAGTTAAACCAATTTGGAACTAAAGATTGATATTATGAATAGATTTGTAAATCAAAGAGCTTGATAATAGATTTTTTTATTGTGTTGTACTTTTTTTTATTGAATTAGTAACTGATTCAATAATAAATATGTATTATTATAATTTTATTTTCAATAAAATTTTGATATTTTTTAAATTCAGAAATTAAAATATATATTTATTAGTACAAAACAAATAAAAATATGTACTTATACTAGTTATTAATAAAATAATATGAAATCCGCAATGCCAATTGTTTTTCACCAATTAAACATTATTTTATACCACTTACTTTGCATTAACCCCACTTGTCCCGCAAAGACATTTGTCCCGCAAATACATTTGTCCTGCATGTACTGCAGTTAGACCGTACTCCACTATCGAATCGTTTGTCCCCCATTGCTAAATCCGCGGTTACCATTCGGACCCTAAACATCAGGTGTTTTTTGAAAATAAAATAACAATATCTGGTTACTTGTTTCTTTCAGTTTTAATTTCGTTTACCATCTCGTCTTAGTATGCCCTATCTTTTGCTTTTAAAATTAAATAAAACTTTGTTTACATGATTAATAACTGAACTGAAAGTATCCAAAATTATTTGAAAACATTCAAAAATTCATAATATCCAAAAATACCCAAAAATATCCAAAAATAACCAAAATTTTCTAACATATTCAGATTTTTTTCTGTAATAACCGAAACCGAAATATACATTAAAATATTTTTGTTCTAGATTGGTTTTCCGTTCAAGATTTAAAACCGAAAGAATCCAGCCAATTCTAAAAAAAATCGAATGGATATTACATTCAAGATCCGAAAAATCAAAAAAAACAAAAGTATTGAACCGATAAATAATCGAAGATCCAAATGTCCAATGCTATAATGCACCAACTTTAAATCGTCATTAATTTTTTTTTGTATATAACACTTGCCGTATTTAGCTATGTAGGCTCAGTAAAGTTTAACAGTACTACTATTTTGCAAAAGCTAGCATTTACCAACTAACCTATTCAGTTAAAAGAAATAAATAATGGTTTTCTTTCATATAAATGAAGGGTCCACCAAATAATAGAAGAGTGTCCGCAGGTTTCTATTTTGGGATATGTTCTGAAATTATAAAAGAATGAAGAGTGTCCGCATGTATTCAACGTAATAAAGAACGTCACAAATTTCGAAAAACATTCTTGTTTTTGGGTTGTGAAAGTGAATTCTACTATTTTATGTCTCCTTCTTCGCATGGGTAACCAAGAAAAAAATAAAACAAAATTCGTAGCATCACCAAAACCAAGAATGACATTAATATTCGCATGAGATACAATCATATATTTTCCTTTCAATATATAACTAAAATCATTTCGTTTCTTCCCTAATCAAAGCAGTCTCCTCTCAAATCTAATAACCACAACTAGTTTGCCCTAAAAGGACAAAAAAACAAAACTCAAAAGAACGAATAGCTAATGTATGTGTGTGTGTGTGTGTGTGTGTGTGTGTGTGAGAGAGAGAGAGAGAGAGAGAGAGAGAGAGAGAGAGAGAGAGAGAAGGAGGAAGGAGACGGACAGAGAGAGAGAGAGAGGAAGGAGACGGACAGAGAAAGAGAGAGAGAGGAAGGAGACGGACAGAGAGAGAGAAGGAGGATGGAGACGGAGAGATTTTTAGTGGGAAGTTCATAGATCTCTAAGATCTGAGGTGGGTTTAGCGAGTCATATCTCTTAAGTTCTTTCTTTTTTTTGTGAGTCAGAACATTTTCGTTTCAAATTTTTGATATAAAGAGCGTAATCTTCGCAATTTGATGTAGAAACAAGATCCGATTTTACAAGGTTAGATTTTAGCACTAGAGAGAGTCTTTATATTAGTTAACTCAACTAAGCTTTATTCTCAATTTAGGGTTTGCATTTTATATTAGTTAACGACGTATGATTCTGTTCATAGACGTTACTATGTAGTTGATATGCATTGCCTCAAATGGAAATATAATGTTCATTTTATTTTCCAGACTTTCTTCCAGGCAGTACTGTTGAAGAGAAGAAAAAAGCAAAATCGGGATGTCTTTGATTAGATGGATCGTAGTTTTTTTAGTCGTCATTAAGGTAAATGTTTTTTTTAGATATAATTCATCAAAAATAATCTTAATTTATAGTTCTTTACGTATATTTTTGCTGTTAATTTTTTTTAATTAAATTCCAAATTTGCGGGAAAAAGAATATAAGAATGAGATATGGTATTATAATTTTTTTTTTAAAACTGGGCCTGAGAATATATTATATACATTTGAGATCTAGAAACGAATTTTTAAAGGGAAAAAAGCTTAAAAATATTTTATTTGTTTTTATTTTGGACAAAAAATGCCTTATTTTTTTCGATTGGAAAAATAATACCTCATTTAATTAATTGATGTTGATTAATACCTCAAATTTTAAATATTGTAAGTTTGATACCTAACACATGTATTATTATTTGAAAATTATAATTTTATCCTTAAAAAAATTATGTTTTTATTTGTTTTAATTAAAACTGAAGAAAATAATTGAAACAAAAAAAAAAAAGTAAAAAAAAAAACAAAAAGGACCACGATTACATCGGGAGTTGACTCGGTCATTCTCCATTGATGCTCTCTTCCTCTCTCTCTCTCTCTCAAATCGGAAGTAGCTGACTCGACGGTGGTGGCTAGGTCTTGTACAAACATCCCCTTGATCAGATTTTCGACAATCACGTTTTATCCCCTTGGTAGTGAAGGTGAAGAGGCTTGAATCTAACTTGTTTCTAGAGTCATCATCACCAGTCACCGACAAAAACAAAAACCCAAAAGAATTGAGTTTCATGATTTGCTTTCATTAAGACCCTCAGACAACAAAACCATGATCCAAATCGGACAATTGGGAACACCCATACAACAAAACCTTTAATCCAAATCAGACAAATCGCTAGTTCATATATATCTATTGTTTTGTTTTTACTTGTTAGATCTGTAATTTTTAGTTTTCTACTTCGTGTTCATGTTTTTTATAAAAATTTGAGAGAAAACAGACCTTTAATTTTTTTTATGAAATCTAATTAGGGTTTTTGGTGAAGAAATTGAATTCGAATCTATAAATCGGTTCTTAGAAAAGTGGAGAGGATGAAGACGAACTTCTCAGTTTTTTTTTTTACTTTTTTTCAATTATTTTCTTCAGTTTTATTTAAAACAAATAGAAACATAATTTTTTTAAGGATAAAATTGTAATTTTCAAATAATAATACACGTACTAAGTATTAAACTTACAACATTTAAAAATTGAGGTATTAATCAACATCAATTAATTAAACGAAGTGTTATTTTTTTAATAAAAAAAAATGAAATATTTTTTGTCCAAAATAAAAATAGATGAGATATTTTTAAGCTTTTTTCCCGTCTCATACCTAAAAATAATGATTATGAAAAACGAACTGTTGTATTAATCACTTTTCACTTATGTCTTTAAATATAATATGTAGTTAAAAACTTAAATATATATATGGGAGAGTTACTATAATGATAAAACTTTGATTTTTTTATATATGGTTTTGTCTTAAAAGTTAAATCATACAGTTACAATTTTTATATTTAAATGTCATAACTGTTTAAGATTTATTTTTCTTTCAGAAATTTAGATGTTTTAATTTTCTGTGTGTAGTTATTGCTTCATAGTTCATAGTTTACCCCCATAACATTAGTACATTACTAACAATTTTAAATATGTGTGAAAATCATAAAATATTAAATAACAAAAAACAGAGAGAGTGTTCATTTTTTTTTTTTTTTGATGAGACCGAGTAGACATAAGAAGCATGCATATCCATTTTTATTGTCTGTTTCTGTAATTATTGATATTATGACTTGGAAATACAGTAAAACCTCTATAAATTAATAATGTTGAGACTAAGACATTTTATTAATTTATAGTGATATTAATTTATCTATAAATTAATAATGTTGAGACTAAGACATTTTATTAATTTATAGTGATATTAATTTATCTATAAATTAATAATGTTGAGACTAAGACATTTTATTAATTTATAGTGATATTAATTTATCTATAAATTAATAATGTTGAGACTAAGACATTTTATTAATTTATAGTGATATTAATTTATCTATAAATTAATAATGTTGAGACTAAGACATTTTATTAATTTATAGTGATATTAATTTATCTATAAATTAATAATGTTGAGACTAAGACATTTTATTAATTTATAGTGATATTAATTTATCTATAAATTAATAATGTTGAGACTAAGACATTTTATTAATTTATAGTGATATTAATTTATCTATAAATTAATAATGTTGAGACTAAGACATTTTATTAATTTATAGTGATATTAATTTATCTATAAATTAATAATGTTGAGACTAAGACATTTTATTAATTTATAGTGATATTAATTTATCTATAAATTAATAATGTTGAGACTAAGACATTTTATTAATTTATAGTGATATTAATTTATCTATAAATTAATAATGTTGAGACTAAGACATTTTATTAATTTATAGTGATATTAATTTATCTATAAATTAATAATGTTGAGACTAAGACATTTTATTAATTTATAGTGATATTAATTTATCTATAAATTAATAATGTTGAGACTAAGACATTTTATTAATTTATAGTGATATTAATTTATCTATAAATTAATAATGTTGAGACTAAGACATTTTATTAATTTATAGTGATATTAATTTATCTATAAATTAATAATGTTGAGACTAAGACATTTTATTAATTTATAGTGATATTAATTTATCTATAAATTAATAATGTTGAGACTAAGACATTTTATTAATTTATAGTGTTTATTAATTTATAAAGTATTAATTTATAGAGGTTTTACTGTAATAGCATGCGGTCGTAAAGGCAAAAACACCGCTGAAACTATATGGAGCAAAATGTACGATGAACGTGTGGAACCCAACCATAGAATCAGAAGGCGAGTTCAGCTTGTCTCAAATTTGGATAACTTCAGGAAGTTACGAGACAAACGATATTAACAGCATTGAAGTTGGTTGGCATGTAAGTTCAAAATTTATGATTTTTTTTTTTTAAAAGAAAATACCTACACAATGAATAATCTGTTTTATAACATTTTTTTGTGTGTAGGTTTTACCAGATTTGTATCAAGACAATAAGCCAAGACTGTTCATCTATTGGACGGTAAGTAGCTAAATATGGTTTATAAAAAAAACTTGATTTTCAATTTTATTTCATCTGTTTTACATTAAAAATAAGAATTATTTTTATTATTCTAAAATTTAATTAATGTTTTTAAAGTTTTTTAAAGTTTTTTAAACCATTTTGTATGAACTATAGAGTAATACTATACCTTCCTACGTTTTATATACAAACACTATTAGGCCTTGTTCATGTATTCATTTGGATGGACCATCTAAATGAATCATTCAGGTATTGTTCATTTTTGTCAAAAAAAAAGAGCATGATCCAGAATCATTCACATGAATCATCTGAATGGGTTTTAAAATTTTAGGAAAAAAATTGAAACTCATTTAGATAATTCTAGTTGGACCATTTGGATGAAAATGGTTCATAAAAAAATAACAGGAGAATTATTGATTGACCATCCAAATAAACTATTTTTTATCTTGTTTGTTGGGCCATTTGCCATTGAAATGAATCATTTAGATGTATCATTTAAATAGATCATCTAGATGGAAATAGTAAATGATGAAACGAACATGGCCTTATTGTATCTGGATAATCTCAGTGTGTATACTACATAAATAAAGTCCCCTTTTTAAGTAAAACTTAGTGGATTTCAAAAAGAAAAATGTGCATTCAAATACAGTAAAAGAAATCAAATTAAGTATATAAGTATATAGATAAATATTTTATCTGACACTAGCTTTTTTTATTATTATTATTAAGATATGAAAACATCTCATGTTTGGCTATCTGCCTATCTTTTACATAAATTTTCTTTTTAATGCATATAAAATAAAGAGTGTTAGTGCATTGCTTCTTTATAAATATTTAATTATAACTTTACTAATAAAAATGATATCATTTTTATTCAGAGCGACACATACAATTTAACTGGATGCTATAACCTTCAGTGTCCGGGGTTTATACAAATTAGTAACAAAATTATTCTTGGAGGAGCAATTACCCCTGTATCTGCATTTGAGGGCAAACAGTTTGGAAGGTTAGTTCATTTCTTGTTAAAACTTTTTAATGTTACGTAACAAATTTTACATTTCCAAAAAATAATTAAATATTAGAATAAAGTTGATGGTATATCGTGAATTTTATCAAGAATTTGAAATATATGATAGTTTAAAGAATTTGAAATCTACTTTCTATATTTTTTTTAAATGACACTTTGTCCTTAATTCATAACAAAAAAAAATAGAAAACAATTTAAATTTATTTGGTTACTTAATTTTTAAATATTAATCAAAAATTAGAATTAAGATTTCAAGATTTAATTAATATTATTAAACAATGAATTATTTTATGTTTCGTTCAATTTTTAAATGTATAAGAAAAAAACCTATTTTATTTTAGGTTTTCACTTAATAATTATTTTATAAATATATTTAACACATAATATTTATTTTTAAATGGATTACGAATACAAATTATAAATTTATAAATTTAGTTTTAGTTATTCTGATATTAATTACTTTAGTTTTTGTTCACGAAAGTGTCTTCAATACATCATGATCTCACATGTGACATGTTGCTAGCTACCTTCTTTCTTCCAGTTTCTATGGACATATTTTCAAATATTTTTGCTTACCCTATCTTTCTTATCTATGTTGTGCTCCAAAATTTTATATTTTCATTTTATCCTTATTTTGATTTAAATGAATGAAATCAAGGCCATGAATGGATGCTATTTTTAAATTCAGTTTTTGGATTTAGTTTTTAGTTTTTAAATTTTAGATTTTGTTTTAAATTTTGCAATTAGTTTTTTAATGAAAAATCTCAAAAAAATGGTTTTTGGTTTTTGAGAAAAAAATTTCGATTGTGTATAAGATTAACCAAAATATATGCCAACTGTAAAATGCGATATAAATGAAATATAAGTCAATAGTTCAAAAAATCTATATTTTTAAGAAGTTAGATTAAATTGAAATAAGTTTACTATGAAACAACAAATAATTTTTTTACTAAGTTGAAAAATATGTATAAATCTATATTAACTTAGTAAATCTAAAGAGGATTTATTAACGAACTTAGTAAATTTAAATAAATATATAACATTTAATAGGGAAAATTACTAGTTTGACCCAAATTGAGCAGTTAATTGCTAGATTAGCTCCTAAAATTTGAGGGTCAGTTGGGTTAGTTTCATACCGAAAATACCCTTTTTTGCTTTGTTAGGAAAAAAAGTCAATATTACCCTTGGTTAAAAATTTCTTCAATTTCGTTTTTTTTTAATATAAAAGTCTGTCATACAAGTAATGGCAGATTAATTTGTAAGTGGCATATTTATTGTCGATGACAGTTTTTTTTTTGGCAGAATTATTTTAGATGGCAGATTAATTTGCAGAGTTTGATGGCAGATTTGTTTTCTATGGCAGATTTATTTGAAGTGTGTAACGACAGATTTTTTATGAACAGCAGATTTTCTTAACGCGACAGACTTATTTATAAAGTCATGACAGATTTTCATTGTTTTAGTCAAATTTTTTGGAATTTTGTGGCAGATTTTTTATGATTGTTGTAACAGTTTTATTTTTCACTTAAAAAATCTGTCACATTGCGACAGATTTATAAACGTAAAAATAATTGCTAGTTTGACATCTAGTGGTGACAGATTTTTTGTAAGTTATGACTGATTTTTGGATTGAAGGAAAAATCTGTTGTTTTATAACAGATTTTCGAAAGTCTTTTTAAAATTGTTATATTGACCCACATGCACAATATACGTTATGGCAGATTTTCTTATGTTATGACAAAATTTTTTTTCTTACTAAAAAATCTGTTACTTGATAACAGATTTATTATATATGAATACAATGATAACAGATTTGTTTTTTTGTTGATATAGTAACAGCAAATTTATTATCTGTAATGACAAATCTATTATTACGAGTTTGATAACATATTTTTTTATAACAGATTTTTTTAAGGGTAATGACAGATTTATTAGTGCCTTTTGTGACAGATTTTTTTTTAAGTTAAGCGACAGACTTTTGTAGCAGTTGCCATATATGGCGAGAATCTAGGGTTTACCTTATTTTTTCTCTTTTGTATCGTGCCTCCCCTCCCCCCATATCGACTGAAATTTTTTTTCTCTTTTGGGTTCATCTTATTTTTCCATAAATTCCTTCTTCCTCCTCTCCAACGTGGATTTAATCATGCTTTCTTTCCTTTTGGGGTTCATAATCGACTTCTCTATTATTTTCCTTTTAAGGTGGTTTTTTTTTCATCCTTTCCTTCACGTTTTAGAGTGATTGTTACACAACCAAGAGAATATGAAGCAGGTGATTCTCGTTTGTGGTAATTGGATCTTTGACAACAACAAATGGTTTTTTGTTGTTGATAATGAAAGGGGTTCACGAATTCTACAATGTAACGATCAAAGCAGATTTGATGATTGCATTGAAATAGTATATGAGGATTACAGGCTGGATAACAAGGTATTTGATGTTGTCTTGAGTTACAAGATCTCGAAGAGGTTATTGCAGGATTTACCCAGTGATACACCACCAGTTATTATCGATAATTCTCGTCAGTTGCACACTTTTCTGGGACAATTGGAAAGGGTTACAGGTCGACTTTGTGTTGAAGTGAAGAAGAAAATACAGACTGATTTGAATCACAAAGGTAAGAAACGAGGAAGAGATGAAAATGATCAGGTTGGAGAAGAGTATCTTGATATGGCCATCGACACAAATGAAGAAGAGATCGATGAAGATGATAGTAGATTTGATTATTGTGATGATTCTGACGGAACAGATTCTGATGATGAGAATTTTACCATGTATGGAATTCCACCAGAAGAAGAGGATCAACAATTGCCAATGAAGAACAGGAGTTCATTTTTTTATATTGAAGAAAATAAGGAACCTGTTGATGTCTCAAAGGTAGACTTGTCTTCTGTGAATTTGGCTGTTGGGCAAATGTATGATACAAAGGAGCACTTAGAAACACGGTTGAAGATACTAACCTTGGTACAAAGGTTTGATTATTTTGTTTACAAATCGAGACCAACACTATTGATTGTCAAGTGTTGGGTTAAAGGATGCAAGTGGAGGGTAAGAGCTGCAACATTAAATCACTTTCCAAAGTTTGAGGTGCGTGTGTTTATTTCAGCACATACATGTTCTGTAACAGAGCGCTCTACACGTGTCCGACAAGCAGATCATCATATTCTAGGAGAGTTGTACAAAGATTTTGTTGGTGGAGTTGGTCCCAAAGTACTGCCAATGCATGTTGCTGAAGCGTTAAATAAACGCTTTCAAATCAAGGTATAATTTTTCCATTTATTTAGCATTATTTCGATTATTTTGTTTAGCTTTAGCATTATTCCGTTTTTATTTCACAACAATGAAAAAAAATATTTGCTGATGATAGATGGATTATTGGAAAGCATATCGAACGTTAAGGCATGCTCGTGAGTTGGTCAGGAGTAGTCCAGAGAGTGGTTATGAGCAGCTTCCTACATATTTGTATATCATATAAAGGGCAAATCCTGGAACTTTTACACAGCTTGCTGTTGATGAAGCTCAAAGATTTAAGTACTGTTTTCTAGCATTTGGTGCAAGCATACATGGATTTCCGTTTTTGAGGAAAGTGGTTGTTGTGGATGGTACTTTTTTACAGGGAAAATACTTAGGGACACTACTGACAGCAACAGCTCAAGATGGCAATTTTCNAGAATTTATCCAATTGCTTTCGCCGTGGTTGATACAGAGAATGATGAATCATGGGAATGGTTTTTCAAGCAACTCAGCTGTGTGATACCTGATGATGACAGCATTTCCATTATTTCTGATAGGCACAAATCAATTGGGAAAGCTATTAAAAAGGTTTATCCGAAGTCTAGTAGGGGAATATGCACATACCATATGTACAAGAATATTTTGGTTCGGTTTAAAGGTCGAGCAGAATTTGCTTTGGTTAAAAAGGCGGCAAATGCTTTTAGACTTATCGACTTTCAAACCACATTTGATCAACATCAAAGTTCTCTAAAGGGTCAAATGCATCACAATTTAACTTTGTTATCTCAGCAAACTCATTTAAAGAAAATCTAATTGGCCTATTATCGATCAAAGACCAAACCTCATGAATGTTGTTGATTCTCAGCTGATGTGTGAGTAGAAAGTGAACTCTCTGCGCAGCCCAGGTGTATTCCAATTCAGCAAACTTTATAAACACTCCAAGAGATGAGTCCTTGAGTTTATCCCACACGTCCACCCCTAATCCTTCTCTCAAAATTCCAATTTTGGACACAAAACAATTGTGGTTCATGCTCCTATGTTGGAGAGGCGATTTCCCTTCTTCATAAAGTAGAGGAGGATATTTGATGATATTGCTTGATGATGCCATTCCTAAACATACAAAAAAAAAACAGTTAGGATAAAACTAAATCATTCACAAGTTGGCAGTTTTAAAAAGAAACAAACACACACAATACTTATATAATATGAAAGAAGCTAAAACATAAGAGGAAGTAACGAAAGGGGACCCAAAAAAGTACAATGCATCATTCACAATGTGAGTTCTTATTATATATTACCGATGAAAACAATCAGAAAAGTACAACATACCAAATAAAAAGCTAAATGAACCTAAAAGAAGCTGGACGAATACTAAACTGGGTTTCCTTTAAATTGTGCTTGGAACTGAAGATCTGAATCATCAAAAATACAATAGAGAAATTAAACAGTGAAGACAAACACTTATCATGTTCACTGGACCTAGCCTATCATGTCTCTGTTATGTTTTTGAAAATAGATTTGACGAAAAGCAAACTATTCGAACTGTTGACTTCAAGATTACTAGAAAACCAAACAATTCAAAATTTTAGTACTACTAGGTAAAATAAGTCGGGTTGATGGACTCATCCGTATTCAATCCAACAATAGAAAAGAAATCAGTGTGGGTCTAAGCGGANTATTATATATTACCGATGAAAACAATCAGAAAAGAACAGCATACCAAATAAAATGCTAAATGAACCTAAAAGAAGGTGGACGAATGCTAAACTGGGTTTCCTTTAAATTGTGCTTGGAACTGAAGATCTGAATCATCAAAAATACATTTGAGAAATTAAACAGTGAAGACAAACACTTATCATGTTCACTGGACCTAGCCTATCATGTCTCTGTTATGTTTTTGAAAATAGATTTGACGAAAAGCAAACTATTCGAACTGTTGATTTCAAGATTACTAGAAAACCAAACAATTCAAAGCGGAATTAACCGAAAGAATTGGCGCCTCTTATGGGCGCTCTAAGTTTTGAATAAACAACTATGATGAATGAAACAGGGGGAGGAGGGAGAGAACTGAAAACATACCGGATTTATGAAGAACCACCGACCAAAGCTATTGGTTCCACGACAAAATCAAATCAGACTTCAAAAAACGAGCTTGAAGTGGAAACCAAAACTATTGAATAACAAGACCCAAAACAAAATCAAGGTTAATGTACAATTTCAATCAACTGAGTAATCGGTCTATAAAGGAAAAAACATAACACTTACCGCCGGACAAAATCGAACGCCACCGGAACCGAAAACGGTTCTTATTTCGCCGGCGGAAAACGAGAGCCAACTACTCTCCAAAATCAACCACCCACCGAATCCGAATATCAACAACCACCGAATCCGAAAATCAATCACCCAAAGTGGCCGAATTTTGAAGAATACGGTATAATAGTCGTTAATATAAAATTATGTAGGATCAAAACTCGGGAAACTGGTGGCTAAGTTTGGGATCCAACCATTCATTGGTTGGATATTGGCCAGCTGCGATTTTCGCAAATTTAGCATATGCAAGTGACGTTCAGTGGGGTGATGAGATCGTCAATTCAAAAAGTTTCGGTCGACACACTGCAACACAGATGGGATCGGGTCACTTCCCCGATGAAGGCTTCGGCAAAGTTAGCTACATTCGCAACTTGGAGATCGTAGACAACAACAGATTCCAGCCAGTTCAAGACGTAACAGTAAAAGTAACCGACCCTAAGTTCTATAACGTCAGAGACATGTTTAGAGATGATTGGGTACATACATTTCATTTGGAGGGCTAGGGACGCATTCAGGAGTTGCTTCTCTAGCATTTAGTTCATTTTCCTTTTACTTTAGTTTCATCATTTTTTTTATCATCTAGATTATTTTCATATTTTTATTTTCGATTTAACATTAAGTTGTAAAATAAATGTTGTATATATTTAATTTGAATCATGAATTAATTTTAACTGAGTGAAGCTAAATTTGGTAACATTGTTGACAATTTGGTGATCTCTTTTCAAATGTTGATTTCTTTCTTCAAACTTATGGTTAAGGGACGTCAACAGAATACCCTGAGCGTGAGGGGATTTAGGAGAAGAGAACACAATGTTTATGAGCTGATCAAAGCACCAAAAACATATTCTTTGATAAAAAAGAAATGATTTATTTCTTATCTTCCAAATTAGTTAGGCCTCCATCGCACAGTTACAGAGAATTGCTTATACAGAGAATTAAAAAGTAGAATCAGATCTATTAAACTCCGATTAACCGCAAAAATCAAAGGTATGATGGGGGAGAGATGAAGCTTGAAGAAGAGAGAAATGTGATTCACATTAAACTCAAAATAAAGTTTGTTACAAAGTTTAATTAGAAATAAATGTGATTTTAGTCTTTATACTTAGACTAATTATATGAGCTAGGTAATTGGATTAAACCAATACTAGATAACCAGTAATCTCAACCAAACCATGATTTAATATGTTCCTCTTAAATCTTTATCCTCAAAGTGTCTGGTTTGGAAGATAAAGATTTGACAAAAACATCTTCTGTATTAAGCTATGGAACGGTCATGATTGTAGAGGCTTGGTAAGGACGTCAACAAGTTGTTTTCCTGTTGGAACATGAAGGGCTTTAAGAATACCTGCTTTTAGATGATCACAAACCGTGTGGCAGTCAATCTCTATATGCCTCGTCTCTTTACATGTTGCCCAATCTGCATCTAAGAAACCAATCAAGAAAATTTCTGAATTCGCTGGATAAATTAAACCTTGTCTTGGATTTGCCTTGAGATAACGCAAAACCTAGTGTGCAGCTTGTAGATGAATATCAGTTGGAGCTGAGATAAACTGACTAAACTGATGTACTGAAAACGTGATATCAGGTCTAGTAATAGTCAAAGAGAGCAAACGACCACTAAGCTCTCTATAGGATGTAGGACTAGGCAATAATGTTCCCATATCTTTTGTAAGATGCATGTTCAGATTCATAGGTACTGAACTTGGTTTACAACCAAGTAGACCCGCGTCTTCAAGAAGATTTTGAGCATATTTTCGTTGACAAACTGAGATCCCTTCTGATGATCTTGATATTTCCAAACCAAAGAAAAATCTAGCCGGACCTAGATCTTTGATCTTAAACTCAGACTTCAGTAATTCTCTTAAAACTTCTAAAGCAGCATCATTATTACCTCAATAATGCTCTTAAAGCTTCTACAACAGCATCATGTATAGTTTTAACACCAAATCATGTATATTTCATAGGTTCATGGATTTGATATGATGAGCATTTTTTGAAATTAATACGTGATTGTATAAATTTATAAAGAAAAAGTTATACAAAATAATATGTACTAAGGGTCAATCCCTAGGTTTAATACAAAATCATTGTATTTATATCACATATTGTAACATCCGTGTTTCGAGATTATATTTTGGGTTGTGTTTATTAAAACCAAAAGATTGGATTTTAATTAATTTCGGTTTAATTAAATCCTCATTTAAAGCCCTAGCATTCTTTGTGACGCCTCCTTCTCTTTTTTGTGAATTTTCGACATTGGAGTCTCAGAGAAAGAGAGAGAGTAGCCATGGGCATATTATCCGAACCCAAAACCCAAACCCGATCCGAAGTAGGTGGTTCGGTTCGGGTTCGGGTAGTGTGTAAAACCCGATCGGGTTTAGTACTTCTGAAGTTCGGATACCCGATCGGGTTCGGGTAATATCCAAACCCGAAGTAAGTCCCGAACTAATCCAAATTAAATGTAAAAACGCATTTTAGAGGATTCGAACCCTCTACCTTGAGCATTTAAGAGTGCATCTTAAACCACTATATCATCTTAGTTTCTTTAACTTAACATAAAATGTAAAATATATATATATATGTGTTCTAAAATATATAAAAAGATATTTTTTTTTTGTTCATGGTTTGATTGAATTCGGGTATACCCGAATTATCCGAACTCGAATGGATAAAACCCAAACCCAACCTGATAGTATAAAAAACCCGAACGAGTTCTATATGTCTAAACCTGAAAACCTGATCAGGTTCGGGAACCCGAATGCCTAGGACTAAGAGAGAGAGAGATCCTTGCTCGATTTGGTTTGAAGGAGAAGGAGAAAGAGATCAACAAAGTTTTATCTTAGAGCGAAGGAGAAGGAGCAGAATTGTTAGAGTTTGGTAGAAAACAGTTTCGACATATTAAATCGTTGTCAAAGTTTTGTGAGACATGTTTTCTCATACGCGAGTTGGGACCATCAGGGATTGTAACTGAGATCGTGATCTCCTATGGTTTCTGATAGGCACGAGATTTTGTGAGAAGCTTCGTGACGTCTCGGGCTAGCTTTTTATCAGAGGGATTTGATAGTTAACGGATGTTTCTGGACTGTTACAGACGCAATGAGAGTTTCTCCTGGTTTGTTTTTGTTGTTAGAATCAGCTTGATAAGGTGAGTGCGGGACCATGAGCTTATCTAAGCGATTGTGTTGTATGACTTTTTTTGTGTGATGATGTGTAGGTGTGGTGAATGTGTTATCTGGTTTTCTATTTAATGATTGGTTTGTTATATTTTATTTGTGGTTGTACTCCTAATTTGCTTGTGTGTATAGCTCGTAGATGGGAAGATCGCTTCACTAGGTATTTCTTGTAATACTCATGCATCTCGTTGTGTTTGTGGTGCACGTAATGTGTAGCGTGGAATCATGGCGATGAAGAGGAAGATGATTTAGGGTCTTGGTTGTTGTGTTTTGTTTATGTTATTTTGTTGTTGGAACCTTGTTAGAAGTATGCTAGGTTGCTGGTTTATATTGGTTAGGATGCTAGTTTGGTTTATATGTTTCCGTTGTGCATGTTGATGTTTGCTTTATATTAATTTGCTGTTGGTTAATTGTTTGGGTTGTAATTAAATATTATGATGTATTTAATTAGATTATTATTATTAGAAAAACAGATCGGATCGTTTCAGTTTGGTATCAGAGCCCTTACGGTTCTAGGGAGGTTAAGTGGATTGGTGTTAGAGTGGTTTATGGGAATTTAATTGATGGAATTGTTTTGCTGTTGCTTGGTGCATGATATTGTGAATCGTTGTAGTGTGATGGAAATTGATTATGAGTAGTTAGTCAATTTGAGTGAGTATGAAGTCCTACAATCATCCTCTTTGAGCCTTCAATGAGATTCCACGGTAAGTTGTTTTAAGTGTTGTTAGTTGTGTAGTGTTTTTAGCTCACGAGAAGTGCAGTTGGCTATTGAAAGTATTAGAAAGAGGTGGATCGGGAAATACCGTTAGCAGTGACTTGTGAAAGTGGATGTGTTGCTAATGGATTTCCGAGAAGTTAAAATGGAGATTTATTATGGATTCTTTTGGGACTTGTGTGTCATGTGGAAAAGAAAATAGCTCGGATTTCTATACATGGAAAGTTCCCATAAATAGAAAGTTTCTAAAAATGGAAAGTTATATGGGAGTTAGAGCTTGGCTATTTATGGAAAGTACGGTTGCAAACAAATAGAAAGTTCTATAAATAGTTAGAACTTCTCTATTTTTGGAAAAGGTGTATGTAAACACCCGAGTAATTGAGATGTTTTAGAGTTGGCCTGAAGAGTGGTCATTGTGGTGGTGATATTCCAGTGAGAGAATATGGTGGTTAGTAGGACACTTGCTATGTTTTACGCAAACCACGAGAGGTATTTCCGATCGGGAGATGCTTATAGACGTTATGACTTGTTTGCTCATGAGGGGATGATTAGTTCTCCTGGTCCACCACGGGCTTGAGAGGTTGTGACCCTGAGAGCAGCAGAAGAGATGATTAGTTCTCTTAGGGGATGATTAGTTCTCCATAGGGGATGAGTAGTTCCCCTGGTACCGAGATCTCGAGGGTGACGATCCGAGAGTGAGATAGTATGGCTCGAAGACGACGGTCTGGGAATTCCGGCGATGCAGTTCGAAGGTTGCGAGCTGAGAATGTATGAGTGAGGGAGCAAACAATGTCTAGAACGTGGATATGAGCATAGTGACGGGTGTAGACCTCAAAATTCGGGAGTGATATCGAGTTTTAATGGAATATATATTGTTGTACATATAAAATATATTGGATGCTAATATTTAATTTAAGTGTATAGTAAACTAATAGCAATAACTTTGGAGTGGGTTTATACCCCTGTTCAAAAACGCGGCCGCGGAGGCCGCTTAGGCGCCGGTTAAACGCTCAGTGGCGGACCTCCGCCGCGATATTGCCCAAATTGGAGTCAAAATCGGAAAACAAAAAAAAGGAAGAAATTTTGTCTTTTTAGCCTAGAACTATGCTATATCTCAGATCTACAACTTAGTAATCAAAACCAGTTGAATTAAAAGTGAATATAGTCAAAAACAAGTTAACAAAATGACCAGCGACCATGGAATAAGTTACAGGTTTTGCTGAGGTCGAATAGGGAAGATGATTTTGAAATGACTATTTTGCCCTTCATTAACAAAATTGACAAAAAACACAAAACAAGCATATTTGGGCATCGAAGTCGGGTTTGGTTGCCTATAAGTACCAACTAAAACCGCTGGACTAAGCTTGAAACTTTGTTATTTGTTACACTTTTAGCATTTTATAGATATATCGAAATAAAACCCTTAAAACTAGTCCCCGATTTAAATCCGATTTTTCGATTAATCGTTAGGCCCTCACGTCCTCACTCACCATCCGACTAACGCCTAGCGATTTTCAAAACAGGGTTTATACTATTATAGTACACCACGGATACACCGCGGATATATGTTTCTAGCATTATGTATATGATATTTCGTTATTAATTAGATAGTACTGTCTATAGTAGTCGGTTTGTCGTTCGGTATTGAAGCCAAGTTCAAAGTACATATTATATAGGGCTGGGCGTATCTGAATACCCAACTTGGAATCCGATCCAAAAATACAGGTTCAGGTTAGGTACATATATTCTAAATAACTCTATTGGATTTTATACTGCTAAACTCATGGGTTTGAGTTCAGATTAGGATAATACCCACTACTCAAACACGGACCTATAAAACCTAAAATACAGAAATATCCACNAGTATGGCTCGAAGACGACGGTCTGGGAATTCCGGCGATGCAGTTCGAAGGTTGCGAGCTGAGAATGTATGAGTGAGGGAGCAAACAATGTCTAGAACGTGGATATGAGCATAGTGACGGGTGTAGACCTCAAAATTCGGGAGTGATATCGAGTTTTAATGGAATATATATTGTTGTACATATAAAATATATTGGATGCTAATATTTAATTTAAGTGTATAGTAAACTAATAGCAATAACTTTGGAGTGGGTTTATACCCCTGTTCAAAAACGCGGCCGCGGAGGCCGCTTAGGCGCCGGTTAAACGCTCAGTGGCGGACCTCCGCCGCGATATTGCCCAAATTGGAGTCAAAATCGGAAAACAAAAAAAAGGAAGAAATTTTGTCTTTTTAGCCTAGAACTATGCTATATCTCAGATCTACAACTTAGTAATCAAAACCAGTTGAATTAAAAGTGAATATAGTCAAAAACAAGTTAACAAAATGACCAGCGACCATGGAATAAGTTACAGGTTTTGCTGAGGTCGAATAGGGAAGATGATTTTGAAATGACTATTTTGCCCTTCATTAACAAAATTGACAAAAAACACAAAACAAGCATATTTGGGCATCGAAGTCGGGTTTGGTTGCCTATAAGTACCAACTAAAACCGCTGGACTAAGCTTGAAACTTTGTTATTTGTTACACTTTTAGCATTTTATAGATATATCGAAATAAAACCCTTAAAACTAGTCCCCGATTTAAATCCGATTTTTCGATTAATCGTTAGGCCCTCACGTCCTCACTCACCATCCGACTAACGCCTAGCGATTTTCAAAACAGGGTTTATACTATTATAGTACACCACGGATACACCGCGGATATATGTTTCTAGCATTATGTATATGATATTTCGTTATTAATTAGATAGTACTGTCTATAGTAGTCGGTTTGTCGTTCGGTATTGAAGCCAAGTTCAAAGTACATATTATATAGGGCTGGGCGTATCTGAATACCCAACTTGGAATCCGATCCAAAAATACAGGTTCAGGTTAGGTACATATATTCTAAATAACTCTATTGGATTTTATACTGCTAAACTCATGGGTTTGAGTTCAGATTAGGATAATACCCACTACTCAAACACGGACCTATAAAACCTAAAATACAGAAATATCCACAGTATTAATCATATTTATCATTGATGTAATTTCATTATCCAAAGTTATAATTATAATTATTATTTTGGATATATCTAAAGTTTTATACCTAAATACCCAAAATAATAAAAATATCCAAAAAATATTTTATGTGATATGTAAAAATTTAGAAAATTTTATTTAAGTTTATCAAATTTTTATGGATTTTTTTTCGATTATCCAGAAGTTTGGGTAGTAATCGAGTTCTAAAAATTGTAGCCCAAACTGACCCGCGGTATATTTTTTTCTTTTTTTTGTTAGAGATGTTATATTTGTTAATGTTTGGTCATTTATGTTTAGATTAAATTGTAAAATAAAGTTTTTTAAATATTTTGTGATTTATTGAATGAAAATCAAATACATATATATTTTTTTGTTTGGTTTGATACACGGTATTGACGCATATCACACTTTCTTATATTGATATATTGTTTTGTTTGTTTTTTTTGTTCAATCTGTTTGTGTGGATTATGTGTCAAACGGATCAGCCTGCATTCATTTGGACTTGTCTGCGAAATTTGCAACCCACATTGCCTTGCTACTACTCGCATATGCTTGCCCGCTATTTCTGCTACCCGCATCGGCTTGTCCGCTAAAAGCCACAACCCACGTAGACTGGTTTGTGAGACCCTTTTTCAACTGGTTGAGAATAAAAAATATTAATTTTTTTTTTATTGTTATATCCAAGCTCGCTTCGTTAAGTCTAACAGGTTAGCGGGAAAACCTATAAAGTAAATTATAAAATAATGAAAAGAAATGAATTTTTAAAAAATATAAATTAACTGTTTGATTTTTTTATGAATTAATTGTGTATTGTTTTGAATATAAGAACTCATAATCTCTTAGTTAAATTTATCTTCTCCAATGGTAGGTTCTAATTTTGGGTATATTATTTTTGAAAATATTGTTTTTTGAAATTTAAAAAATTTAAATAGAATAGAAGTGGTATAGAATATCAAGGATTACATTTATACGAGGAAAAAATCAATATAATTTAGTATTCTACTACATAACATTTACAAGAAATTTACAACATATTGTAAAAGAAGAAAGAAAAAAAACTAAAGTTGTTGATTCTGGTTAACCATTCTCAATAATCCACAAACAAAGCAGTCATGTCTCTCAACCTCTTCTCTTCACACAAAATATAAATCAACCAGCAAAAAGAAGGAACTCTGAAACTGGTTTTAGGGTTGAATTTGGCGTAAGAGAACTGGATTTTCGAACTAGCAGAGAAGAAGTGAAGACGGATGCGGGAGAATGTAGTGACGAGAGAGGAGAGACTGTAGTAAATGCAATCCACAGGGCAAATCTTTGTAGAGAAGACGATTTGAAAATTTACAAGAGTAAGAAGAGTGTAAAAGACAGAGGAGACTCTCCCTGTAGTGGATTACAAATCTTCAGGAGCATAATATAAGGTTGTGTAGCATAACGAAGACAGTTACAGAGCAAGAGCAACACAAATCTACAGGCTCAGTAACTTAAAAACCAGCTCCTCGACTAAGATCAACAATTCACAAACTGAGGAGCATGTTCAATTAGGATGCAAGCTACTTAGGCAAGGGATTCACTAATGTCCGATTAGGATGCAAGCTACGTAGTCACCTATTTATATAGAGGAATCAAAGAAAACAGAAGAGTCTAGGGTGAAATGCAAACCAGTTTGTTAGATACAAATGAGGTTAATTCAGCATCCCAGAGACTCAGAAAACAAGCTATAAACCAGTTTGTTAAGAGGATCCATATTGGTATCATATGCTGAAATTTATTCAAATGAGAGAAGAATACCTCGAGAATCTTGGGATCGCAGAGCAAGAATGATTCCTACAAAACAAACAAAAAAGACAGGACGCTGTTGCAGAACCATTCACACCACAAAAACGTACTTGCAACAAAAATCAGTACACATTATTGATAGAAAAAAAAAAAAAACTGATTCCCAGCAGTAGCAACTAACCTCTGCCATAGCAAGCACTTCAACTGCATCGGAATACATTTCCATTTCTATTAAACTTTTTGCTTTAGTGTGTAACATAAGACCCATCATTGCAGCACTGTGGAACAAAAAAAACAAAAAGACTTCATTAGCATTCATGTTTGCCTAGCAATTCCGTTTCTCAACCTGATTGAGCAATACCTCTGATCAGTCTCAGTTCCAAACTGTACTTTATGACCTCCCTGATCTTCCAGCTCAATGTTATAGTCTTCAATCGGTAATGAACCATCAGCATGTCTCTTGGATAAAGCAGTCGCTGCAGCTCTACAACATTCACATAGACAGTCACCAATCATTAGTACCAAATCAGACTAAACATACTCATTGACATAAGAAAATTAAGACTTTATACTGCGCATGGCCAAAGAACTAAAGACACAGATGATCATTACACTATGAATCAGAATACAATAAAACAAATCTTGCTCAAGTCTAGTCAAAAATCAGAATTGGCAAATTGGGTTCTTGCAAAAAGACACATGAAGTTTAAAAATTCAGACTTTATAACAAAAGATGATCAAGAGACTCACTTGACGCCAGAGAGACGACGAGACCTTTCTTCCTCGTCCACGATCGATTTACCATCTTCGGGTGCAGCGCCACGAGTAGAGAGGATCTTGGAGTTTTCTTTAATACCCAATTGCGCAAGCGTGAGAGTAGCATCGCCGTCGTCTTTGAGGATTTTTCCGGCGCAAATTAGTTTGATTGAGTCAGGATCGAGACCTGATCGCTTAGCGACTTCGACTTCATCCGATTGAGAGATTCACGACAAAGAGAGAGAGGGAGAGGAAGAAAAAGAACACAAGCGGGTAAAAAATCAATGGACCATCTCCGCCAATTCAATGTCCTCTGATTCACATCTCCGCCGACCCGAATCTCCTCTGATTCCATTGATTTCATCTCCTTCGATTGTCAATTCGCGAGTTCGAGAGAGAGAGACAGAGAAGAGGAAGAAAAAAAACCAGTCGCCCATCAAAAAAACTTATATCTCCTCGCCCAACCATTTGGTGACACGTAGAGTGTCTTAGAACAAAGATGAGTATACTATATAACACCTTCCCTTAGAATATTATATTAATTTATAAGTATATAATTGCTTTTATATAAGTAAGCAATTTAAATGTTATTTTATAAGTTTTTATAATTTGTAAAATGATTATAAATATTATTTCACTATATCTTTATTCTAAAAGCACCATAATTAGTTTTCCCATTTTTTTTACCTATGATCTTAACAACTGATCTAACATTATTTT
>NC_025688.1:3539495-3548340 GCF_000633955.1 Camelina sativa | reverse complement strand
GTAAGCCATCGTCTTCTTCATTTGAATATCCCACATCACATTGAATTCTCTTCATGTCAGATCACATAATCAAAGATATTAGAGAAATATTAAAAAAGATATTTGTGATCAAATTGTACCAAAATTTATTCTTTTTATAAGATTTACATTCATTGGTTGACTTATTATTTTCCTAATAAGATTCAATATATGGCTTTAAGTTAGGTAGATAGATTTTAGGAAATTTGAATTAATATTATCAAATAAGGAATCATTTTGTTTGGTTACAGGAATAATTAGAATAATGTTAATCCAAGTGTACCCTTAATGAGTTGAGTTTTTAGTCTTTAAAGCAATGACAACTTTAGTAAATATCTTAAATATTTTTGGACATTTTCAAAATATACTTCAATTTTAATAATAATATTAAAATTCTGTTTCGTTACTTATCACTTTGACTAAGTGCAAATTCATTAGTGAAAGTTCCAAAAATAAGAATCAGTCGAAGCGACAATATAATAAATTAATAATTTAGTTTTATTTCATAGACAAGCCATACATAAATTTGAGGCTACAAAGACATATTTCAACTGGTCGAATCGTTGATCGGATTTTTATTATTTTTTGCAACAACATCGTCCATTTACACACCCTCCATCATGGTACCTCTTGTGAGTACAGTCAAACCAACATTCATACTCTCCGTACCTTGTTGTACATGGAATAAAGCAAACATCATTTTTTGATGTTTCCATCACTGTAACACATGAGACACGACAACTTAGACAAAATATAGTCATTAAAATAGGTTTTCCAGTTTTTTCTTTTCTTTAAGTAAAATGTTCAATAATTAATTTGAAACTGACAAAAACAGTTGGACATACGATAACAATATACCTGGTGAGGCCAAAACGTCAGAGTTGGACAATGAGTTTGTTAGTATCACTTAAAGAAAAAAAAATCACAGAAGTTTTGGTGATATTCATTTTTTTTTCTCACTATTAATTCTCTGTTGTAAGAAAAAAAAGAAGAAGAAGAGAGTCTATATTTATATCATTCTTTGCCAAGAAAAGTCTTAATTTCAACCTAGTTATTTTTTTTTTCCCATAAATGAATCGAGCATATATGTTGATAACATTATTTTGGTGGTAGATATGGCATGATTCCAATGGTACCAAATCATGGAAATATATACAGTCAACAATATTATTTTGTAATTAAGTAATAATATACTGTAGATGATTTTGAAATTAAGGGAGATATATGAGAAAAATGGAAATTCTGCTTTTCAAAGAAAATATTACACAATTCCTATCATTCAATACATCAGATTCAATGCAGGATCTGAGTGCATAAATTTGTGTAAGAAAAAATGAACTGAAAATTATTATTTTTGGGTCAACATTAGCATATATATATGTGTATGTATATTTGCATTTATGGCATGATTCTATAGATTTTTGGTACCAAATCATTGAAATATGGTCAAAACTTCTTCTGGTAGGTGGTAACCATTTTAGTATAACAAAAATACATAAGGAGTAGAATCATAATTTTTTTGAAAAAAGGTATGAGTTGGACAGCACACAAAAAAAACAAATAATAAATAGTGAAAATACACAAATTTGACACAAATTTGGCAATTTTTTTTAACGTCTATTTTTATTTCTTCGAAATCGAGTTTACAAAGTTAGAGAGAATATCCACACATGGATAAATAAACAATAAACTAAAGAACGATACAACTTAAGAAGCTAATTACAAGATACATAAACTGATAATAATAATTACTAATACTATAATCTACAGACTTCAATCTTCACTCCAATATCGAGTTTTATCTTCAGTCTTCTTAGCCTTCAACTTACGTTTCCAATTGGTGGATAAATTATCTATGATGATGATTTTGGGATCCCATTCTCATCAAACCAGTGGAAACGACCACGCTTGAATGATATGGGAATAGCCACCATTGCAAAGCATCATCACGAATAGTCACTATGAGACTCCACCAACAATTTCGCTTGAGGAAGCCACCGTGGATGTGTGTCAAAGCCGCTGCGTGCCTGTGTCGCAAGGAAACCACCATCGCACTCAAGACAAACAATATCACTCAATTTTTGTAAGGATGACTGAAGACAAACTAGAGAAAATATTAAAAACCCAGTCCGGATTGAAGAAGATGAAGAGACATATGTGTAGATACATAATTACAAATATGAAAACAGGACATGGTACCGACACAATAGATGCATCGGCCACCGGCCAGATTGAATCGGAAAGAAAACGCTCAGAACCAGGCAATTACGTAATCGTCTGTTTCCTATCTTTTTTTTTTGTTTTTTTTGCTAAATTAACACTTCATCCTATCTAATTACTAAAATAACACAATTTTTATGTAGAAAGACTAACAAATCACAATTTTTTTTATTTCAGTTTCAGAAAAAAAAAACACGAAAAACAGAAAATTATAATATTTAAAAATATGATTAATGAAAATTATAATGAATAAAAAATATGATGTTTAAAAAAAAGTTTCAAAATATAATGTACAAAAATAATATTCAAAAATTGTTTATAAAAATATTATGTATACCAACAAATCAACCATCAATAAACTCCTGTGGGAAATCTGTCTATAATTATTGACATATTTATTTTACCGACGCTCTAGAACTAGCAGACGTTTTCATCTGTGATTTGTCGGTAATAGGTGTTTCCAATGGCTAACTAACGGATATGCTTGTGAGTTCTAAGCTGATTTCTTGTAGTGAAAACATACATCATTTTTCGATCTCTCGATCAACGGCGGACTCAAGTAGAAGCTAGGGGGTCAACTGAACTGGGTAAAATCTTAAAAACATTGTTTTGCATGTAAATAATTCAAGTCTCATTAGCTTAGTTGGTTTTCTTCAATCTGCTGATACTCCCAAACCCAAGTTCAACACTCCCTTTCTACATTAATATTTTCTTTTTTTCTATTTTAAATATTTAATTGTGTAAAAATAAAAATTTTGACCTGGGTAAAAAATTTCATGGGTCCGCCCGTGCTCTCGATCACTAAACACATATACAACTTATGTTAGTATAGTACTTTATTCTTTATTCGATAATTTGATCATTAATTACTAATATTGATTTGGAGTTTGACTATGATTATGCTTATTGACTACTCCATATTTTTAATATTTGGAAATGGAGTTTAAATATAAATATACAGTATTTATTAATTTGGAGTTTGACTATGATTATACTTAATGACTATCATTAATTTGGAGTTTCACAACCAATAAAAATTAAATACTAGTACAGTCAGGGGGTGTATTCAACTTGAAATTTTACGTGATTTGTGTGAAATTTACAAATCCTATGTTATTCAATCATGGATTTTAAAAACTCTGTTAAAATCCACTGTTATTGAACTGATGGTTTAAAAATCTACTTTAAAATCCACTGTTATTCAAAACAGTTTTGTGGATTTGGATTTTAGTGGGGTGTATTGAACTGAAGATTTTAGGAGATTTGCTGGGATTTTAATATTTCAGAATTTTAGGAGATTTGAGTGTAATTTTAGGAGATTTGATTAGAATCTATAGAATTTGAGATTTGGGTTTTGGGATTTGGTGAGATTTGATTATAGAATTTTAGGTGATTTGGGTTTTGAGAGGAACTTGATTCAACATGTGAAGAAGCTTGATCTCTTGGTTCAGTTGTCGGCACCTTCTACAAGCTCCCCCAACTGATTCTTCCACAAGATGTGTAATTGTAAACAGAAATGTTGATGTATTCTTAACTGAGTTTTACAACAAGATGAAAAGAAAAAGAAAAAGACATTTATGAAAGGCAAAGATGAAGATGAAGTTGTTGATGCAATCGCTGCATTAGTTCAGAGTACTACAAGAAGTAGTTCAACGAAGCAAATAAGATGGAGCTGAAATAAGGAAATCAGCTAAGGCGATTAATATTCAAACCATGAAAGTTATGAAGACTAGAAGCTTGGAGAAGAGTCTAGAAGCATGAAGAGTTTCCTTTTTAGTAGAAAAACATGAGGCAGTAATGTCACATGTGAAGAAGCTTGATGTTCAGGTTGCACAGACTGCTGAAGCCGTGAAAAGAACTCCTGGGACTCTGCCCGGAAAAGGGGAAGCAAACCCGCGGAATGAGTATGTCACATGTGATTGAGCTAAGGGGAGGAAAGAAGTTACCCCCTAGAGAAGCACCATCCGCTAGGCTTGACAAGGGCAAGGGTATTGCTGAAGAATACCTTCCTCAACATGCTGCTGAGACTCCACCGTTGAGTCAAAAAGAAGCCGAAGCATCCGGCGAGCATGTGCTCCCACCCAGCGAGCACGTGCTCCCGACTCCCGATCAGACCGTTCCTACTGAGGTACCTCCTGCACGCGTGTACACCCCTAGGGTTCCTTACCCTGTTCCTCCTAAGAAATCTCGCAAGGATTTGGAGGATGCAAAGTGCAAGGAGATGTTGAGAGAATTGACGGTAAAACTACCCCTAGCTGATGCTGTTCAGATGATACCTGCTTTGAAGAGATATGTGAAAGGGTTAGTTTCTGGGAGAGTGTCAGAGGAAGAGAACGTGATGATGGTTTCAAGAGAGTGCAGTGCTGTGCTGCAAAACAAAGTGCTAAAGAAGAGAGATGATCCAGGGCGATTTGTCTTATCCGTGAGAATCGGTAAAACGATTTTTGCAAACTCCCTCTGTGATCTAGGTTCCAGTGTGAACCTTATGCCATACTCAGTGGCTAAAAGGCTGGGATACACGAAGTTCAAGTCTACACGGATTTCGTTAGTATTCGCGGATAGATCCACCAAGCGCCCCATAGGAGTGTTGGAGGATTTACATGTCCAGATAGGGGACACGCTTATACCAGCAGACTTTGTGGTTCTGGAACTTGAAGAAGAACCACGTGACCCCCTGATCTTGGGTAGATCATTCTTATGCACAGCTGGTGCGATTATAGATGTGCAAGGGGGAGCGATCGATCTCCAGCTGGGGGATATGATCGCAAGGTTTGAGATGAATAAGCTGCTCAAGAAACCTATGATAGATGGTCAGACTTTTGTGGTTGATGATGGTTCAGAGGTTGCACATGAGGTTACCGATGAAGTTCTCACTCTCGACCCGTTGGAGGTTGCCTTGACAAAGGCAGAGGGTAAGTATGGATTCTTGAATGAGGAAGCTGATGGTTTTACACGCATTTTGGATGCAGGTACACGGTTCCAGCAACTGGTAGCTTACGCCAGCCTAGACGATGAGAACCAATCAGGGGAGGAATCCGCCGAGGGAGCACCTGCTCCGGATTCCGGAGCACATGCTCCGGTAAAGTCAGCGGACGGTCCTTGGAGCGAGTTAAGAGCTCCAAAGGTAGAGCTAAAACCACTTCCAGCCGGGCTAAGGTACGCGTTCCTAGGTCCTAACTCTACATACCCCGTGATAGTGAACTCTGAACTAAACAATGTAGAGACCGCTTTGCTCCTTTGTGAACTTAGGAAGTATAGAAATGCTCTAGGGTATTCACTAGATGACATCCCAGGAATCTCACCAGATCTTTGCATGCATAGGATACATCTAGAAGATGAATCAATGACTTCGGTAGAACATCAGAGGAGGTTGAACCCGAATCTAAAGGATGTTGTTAAGAAAGAGATAATGAAACTTCTAGATGCGGGTGTAATTTATGCTATTTCTGATAGTTCCTGGATTAGTCCAGTTCATGTAGTCCCTAAGAAAGGTGGAATTACAGTGGTTAAGAATGATAAGGATGAGTTGATTCCTACTAGGACAGTTACGGGACATCGCATGTGCATAGACTATAGAAAACTTAATGCTGCGACCCGTAAGGATCATTTTCCTTTGCCGTTTATTGATCAAATGCTTGAGAGATTGGCTAACCATCCTTACTACTGTTTCTTAGATGGCTATTCAGGTTTCTTTCAGATCCCAATCCATCCCGACGATCAAGAGAAGACCACATTCACATGTCCTTACGGCACCTTTGCTTACCGCAGAATGCCGTTTGGCTTGTGCAATGCACCAGCGACCTTCCAACGATGCATGATGTCCATTTTCACTGACCTGATTGAGGATATAATGGAAGTTTTCATGGACGATTTCTCCGTCTATGGGAGCTCCTTTTCCGTTTGTTTGTCTAATTTGTGCAGGGTGTTGCAGCGGTGTGAAGACAAACATCTGGTGCTGAATTGGGAGAAATGCCACTTCATGGTCAGAGATGGGATAGTGCTGGGACACAAGATTTCTGAAAAGGGGATTGAGGTTGACAAAGCCAAGGTTGAGGTGATGATGAGTTTACAACCGCCTAATTCGGTAAAAGGGATCCGCAGTTTCCTTGGCCACGCCGGTTTCTACAGACGGTTCATTAAGGATTTCTCCAAGATAGCAAGACCACTTACCCAGCTGTTGTGTAAGGAAGTGAAGTTTGATTTCGATTCTGCTTGCTTGGAGGCCTTTCACACGATCAAAGGAGCTTTGGTTAGCGCTCCGATTGTACAACCGCCAGATTGGGACCTTCCCTTTGAGGTCATGACTGATGCGAGTGATTATGCCGTGGGAGCGGTTCTGGGACAGAGAAAAGACAAGAAGCTGCACGTGATATACTATGCCAGCCGCACCTTGGATGAGGCTCAGTGCAAGTACGCTACAACCGAGAAAGAACTTTTAGCGGTTGTGTTTGCTTTTGAGAAGTTCCGATCATACCTTGTTGGTTCCAAAGTGGTTGTTCACACTGATCATGCAGCATTGAGGTATCTACTGACCAAGAAGGATGCAAAACCAAGGCTACTCCGTTGGATTTTGTTGCTTCAAGAGTTTGACTTGGAGATTAAAGACAAGAAGGGTATTGAGAACGGAGTTGCAGATCACTTATCAAGAATGAGGATAGAAGAAGAGCTACCCTTGGATGATAGCCTTCCTGAAGAACATGTTTACTCGATCGGCATCTTTGATCCCGCCGAGCACATGCTCCGCCTGGGAGCACATGCTCCGAAAACCCCGTGCAAGGCAATCGATACCAACAAACAGCCGAGTTTTCCCTGGTTTGGAGAGTATGCAAACTACCTAGCAGCAGAGAAAGAACCTACTGAGTTTGTGGGGAACAAGAAGAAGAAGTTCCTAAAAGACATAAGGCGGTATTTTTGGGATGAGCCTTACCTCTATAGGCATTGCTCGGATGGTGTTTTCAGGAGGTGTGTGACTGAGGAGGAGGTTCCTGGAGTCTTGTTTCATTGCCATAGCTCACCCTATGCTGGACACTTTGCTACTTTCAAAACCGTGTCCAAAGCTCTTCAAGCGGGTTATTGGTGGCCTACCATGTTCAGAGATGCGCAGCGGTTCGTGTCTACTTGCGACACATGTCAGAGACAAGGGAACATCAGCAGGAGGAATGAAATGCCTCAGAATTTCATCTTGGAGGTTGAGGTATTTGATGTTTGGGGAATTGACTTCATGGGACCTTTCCCGAACTCATTCGGCAATGAGTACATATTGGTGGCTGTCGATTACGTGTCCAAGTGGGTAGAAGCTTTGGCCAGCCCCAATAATGATGCAAAGACCGTGCTCAAGATGTTCAAGTCGGTTATTTTCCCACGGTTTGGTGTCCCACGGGTAGTCATTAGCGATGGTGGATCGCATTTCATTAACAAGGTCTTTGAGAGTCTTCTCAAGAAGAATGGAGTGAGGCACAAGGTCGCCACCCCCTACCACCCACAAACAAGCGGCCAAGTTGAGATCTCTAACCGGGAGATTAAGAGCATTTTGCAAAAAACAGTGAACACAACAAGGAAGGATTGGTCTCTGAAGCTAGATGAGGCTCTATGGGCTTATAGAACCGCCTACAAAACACCCCTGGGGACTACACCGTTTCACTTGGTGTATGGTAAGGCGTGTCACCTTCCTGTTGAGCTAGAGTACAAGGCTGCTTGGGCAGTGAAAATGCTGAACTTTGACACTAAGAGCGCCCATGAAAGGAGGAAGATGCAACTGCATGAGCTAGAGGAGATTAGGCACCTCGCCTATGAAAACTCAAAACTCTACAAGGAGCGTACCAAAGCCTACCATGACAAGCGGATCCTCACTAGGACCTTTGCTCCTAATGATCAAGTCTTGTTGTTCAACTCTAGGCTGAAACTGTTTCCCGGAAAGCTAAGATCACGATGGTCCGGACCCTTCACCATCAAGGAGATTAGACCATACGGGGCTGTTGTGTTGCTGGACACAAAAGGAGGAGAATTTGTGGTGAATGGACAGAGGCTGAAGCCGTATCTTGCTGTCTCTGAGCATGCAAGGGATGAGACCGTCACCCTAGGCGATCCTCCTACTGCCTAAGGAGCTTTCGAGTCAAGCTAATGACTTGAAACAAGCGCTGGGTGGGAGGCAACCCACCAGGTATATATTGCTGAGTTTTTCTTTTTCTTTTTAGGATTTGTTTCTTCTCTTTTCGGTATCAGGAATGTTGGAAGAAGACGCGGAGCACATGCTCGCCGGACGCGAGCAACCCGATGCACATGCTCGGCGAACTGAAAAAAAAAAAGGGGAAAAAGGGGGAAGATGCGGAGCACATGCTCGCCGGACGCGAGCAACCCGATGCACATGCTCGGCAAACTGAAAACAAAAGAAGAAACAGAGAAGAGCGATTGGGCCAGGTAAGTTTAATGAATTTCAGGCCCAGGCCCACCAGGCCCAGGTAACCCACCAAATCGCAAACCCTTCTCTCTTTTCTTCTTCCTTCTTTCTTCTTTTCTCCTCGTCGCAGCAGAAGAACAACAGCTTGATGCGGAGGATCCTGACGACACTATCTCGCGGTTGCTGCCACCACACCACCACCGCCGCCGA
>NC_025688.1:3525727-3537470 GCF_000633955.1 Camelina sativa | reverse complement strand
ATCGATTTTTAATAGGAAGATTTGAATTTGAATTATTTCCTTATTTTTCTCTACTTGTATGCTATTTAACCTAGGGTTTTTAGGGGAGAGAATATACCTTTTCTTTTGTTTTTTGAGCGACGTTTTTGTGAGAGGGAGAAGAGCGGCTACCTTGTGAAGCATTCTCTGAACCCTTTTTATTTTTATGTCATTGAATTTCTCATCTTTTGCTATGATTCATTTCTCTATGTCTGAGTAGTTTTCTTTGCTAGATTAGGGGTTTCAAAAGGGGTTTCATGGGTTAGCAACAGAACACAAATAGGGCTTTATATAATCGATTGTCTTCACTATTGTTAGACTTAATGCTTAGGTTGATTTGATCACCCAATCTATGATTCTAGGTTTATCTATTCATCAAAAGTGTAATAGGTTGCTAGAAAAGACATTAGTGGGCAAATTATCCTAGACCTGCGAAAGTTGATGTGTAGGTGATTTGTGAACTTATCATTCCTGTTCTTTAATGCTTGTCTGCGATTCTGGGCTCAAACGACAGTTTAGGGTTTATGGACCGCCGAGCATGTGCTCCGGATGTCTGAGCACGTGCTCCGCGTTTCCGCACAGAATCGATCAGATAGAGTTATTGATACCACGACAGTGGATCAGTTTATATTTATGTTTGAGTTCTAGACTGGTACTTAATCTATGCCCTGAATAGTTGTTTAGTTGCTATCTCTGAAATTCCCGAGGATTACCCCCTGATCTAGTGTTTTGCTTACTGCCTTTTTATATCGTTTTAATCACGTTACTGTTACCAAACAAACCCAACTTTGAATTGTCTTAGCTTGAAATTGAACCAATAGAACCATAGAGTAAAACTTGGTCTTCGTGGGATTCGACCCCTAAGTACTACTTCTTTGCTGTCCACTTGCAGTAGGAAAATAGGGTTTAAAACTCTGTGTATCACTCACAAGCAGGGGGAGAAGAAGATGATTTTAGATCTTCAGTTCTTTGCTGGAATTATATTGTGCTTGAGAGACACACAAAGTTAAAAAGGGAGAGATGACATAATACAACAAAGTGATGCGGATGTAAAACAAAGAATGACATTCTCATCTAAGCATTAAGTATGTGTTTTGGTTCTAAAACTCAATCATCAAGGGGGAGATTGTTGGTGTTAGGAAGAACGAGTTTTAGATGCTGCAGAGATATTTACTTGGAGATTAAGGGAGAGTTTGGAGATCATCAAAGTAGTAGTTGAAGCTTATGTTGTGTGAAGCTTGGATTGTAAAACTCAATAAGAAAGGGAGAGATTGTTGATGTATTCTTAACTGAGTTTTACAACAAGATGAAAAGAAAAAGAAAAAGACATTTATGAAAGGCAAAGATGAAGATGAAGATGTTGATGCAGTCGCTGCATTAGTTCAGAGTACTACAAGAAGTATTTCAACGAAGCAGATAAGATGGAGCTGAAATAAGGAAATCAGCTAAGGTGATTAATATTCAAACCATGAAAGTTATGAAGACTAGAAGCTTGAAGAAGAGTCTAGAAGCATGAAGAGTTTCCTTTTTAGTAGAAAAGGAAACATGAAAAAGACTTTCCTATTCTATAAAAGAAAAGAAAATTTGCAAAGAGATTTGGCAATTTCTATTAGGATTAGAATTGGAATTTAAGCTTGTATGGCCACGACCTATTGCATATAAATAGGGAGTCAAAGCCTTTGTAGAGGTTAGCACAAAAGAGCAAGATAATTCTTAGACATTAAGGTTATGTGGATTCTTGTAGGAAATCATAACGCTTAAGGGGACTAAGAGGTTTGTCTTGAGAGGTTCTTGGATTGTGTATAGATCCATGAACATGAGAGATTAGATAATTGATTGAGTAAAACTTTTTCCATACATATCAATAGCTCTTCCGTTTTCAAGAAACACTTTGCCTTGGACTCTAAATAATTTCTCTAATTAATTACGAAAACAAGACCGTGGCTTATGTAGTCTTACAATAGCAGTTCCTAAAAAGACTCAATAAAAACAGAACAACTGCACACTACTACATGACTCAATCAAACCACTAAGCACTACCATAAGACTCGGACTTACATTGACTCAACACCAACACCAACACCAACTAAGACACACGACTGCTTCAATACTCATCTCCTTTGTTTTTGGTCTGATTTGCTCCAACAAGATGATGATGAGAAAGCCATATGTCCATGTATTTGATTATTGGATGTGTTGGTTAACGCATCGTAAGCAGACCGAAAGTACCATCTATCTATTAGAGATTATCATCACTTTAGAATAGATTCATAAAATTCAGGTAAGTGTCGTCTTATTATTCTACGAGGAACTCATTTTTTTATTATTACAAGGTATTTCATCTTTAAACAATGGTAAGGGCTAATTAGCATACAATCAGTGGCTGAGCAGGTATGAAGCTCCTTTTCACTTGGATTTGGAGAATTATAATTAGCATACAGAGACATCTTCAGTGATCCTATGGTGCAGAATTATCTTGGTAAGTATGTGTTCGGGAAGGTGATGTGTGGATTGGTTGAAAAAACACAATTTCTAATTCTAAGAACTTTACGCAACAAATCTGCAGTTTTTTTTTTTTTTTGGGTTTTTTGATATCCAAAGAAACAGAGTTTGCAAAATCAAAAGTACCTAAAACGATTTGATGCTTTGCTCAAGAATCAAGAAACAAGACAGTTTACCTTGTCTATGATGAATTTGGAGAATGCTTACTACCCATTTCAACAACAACGACAAGACTCACCTTAGCGCATCATCATGGATAATCCAAGAAAAATTTGTCTTCTCTAGCGATCAGCAACTAATAATGGGATATATTACACATCAACAAATGTTTTTAGGATTTTTCCAGAGTAAAGAGAGAAAAAGAGAACGAGAGAAAGAGAGAAAGAGAGAGAGATAGTTCGCAAAAAAAATTGTTACTAGTGTCGAAAAAGTTTTTTTAAACAGATTTTTTAAAGTTTCACATTTAAAGGTGTGATTTTGTAAGACATTATTTTTAACTAAAAATGTTGGAAAAGTCTTCTAGAATCACATTCTGGAGATTTAAAAAAAAAAATTGTGATTTTTTGAATAACAATAGATTTGGGTGAGATTTATAAATTATTGATTGAATAACAAGAGATTGTAAATGATTTTTACAAATTTCACATTCAATAACATATGATTTCAGATGATTTTTAAAAATCACTAATTGAATAACATGAGATTTAAAAATACCCCAAAATCTCTTAAAATCCTCAGTTCAATACACCCCCTTAATGATTTTTAGGATTCTGGAGGATTTGAGAGGATTTGTTTAGTTAAAAATACCGAAATCTAAATTTCATGATTTTATGTGGGATTTGAAAGAATTTTACAGAACCATTAATGAGAGTAAAAAGAATGATGTGGAGTTTGACTGAAATTTATTACTCCTCACTGATTAATTTTCTTCTTTTACAAAACAAACGAGGCTTTGACAAAAATCTTGTAAGGGATGAGAACCAAAACAAAACCCTTGAATGACTCATTCGCTATACTGCACACTCGCCCCTTTCTCTCTTGCTGGTTAGACCGATCAAATTGTTTCTGGTTTTTTTAAATTACTAGATATTCACCAACAGTATACCGCGAGCTATTTTTTAATAAAAATTATAATTTGTTTTATAGATTAACTATATATATATATATATATAGATATAACTAATGTTTAATTTGTATTTTTTTAATATGTACAACCTTAAATATAGATATATTAGTTATTATAGAAATTTGAAAGTATTTTGTTTGAGGTTTATCGTTTTCTATTACAGTATAACATACAGTTAAATCAGAAGTGATTTATATACAGAAGGAATATACTGTGTTTTTTCTTGATTTACAGATAGTAGTATTTTTATTATTTAATTTTTTTTAAATATATGTACAGGATAATTTTGTATTGTAGTTTTGTATGTTTTATATATAAAGAATCAGTTAACTTTAGTATATATAGTTTTGTTGTGAAATGCAAATAAAAGTAACAGTTATTTGTTTGACATGAATTTCATATTGTTTTTCTTTTAATAAACTTTTGTTATTAAAATAGACCCAAGATGTGTGTATATAATTTGTTAGAAATGGGAAAATAACTATTTGAACAAAAAAAAATTAGTATACTAATTACTTACAGATAAATATTACGTAATTGACTTTTGTATTAAAGTAAACTAATATTGGTCTTTTTTTGTTTTGTCTAGACCGACACAATTGTTTTTATCTGACAAAACAAATCTATCAACTTTTACGTCTTTGTTTCATCCCGTCCATTACGACATCTCCGCCCATCTTGATTTTTATTCAATCAAATTCATCATCCTTATTTGTCATGATTCGTCTACGAAAGAGTGTTTAAGTTTTCTGATGAAAAAATAAGAGACATTATTATTAAGTTTCGATTTTTGGCATATCTAGAACACGAAAGAGTGTATATATAAGTTTTCTGGTAAGCTTTGTGTAATTCAGTAATTGTGATTGCTGATGTATAATCAAGGTTTAGGTGTAGAGTATTTATACACTGATCATTTAGGTCGACTAAAAAAACCTGTGCACACAATAAATATTCGATTAAGCAACTAATTGGGGAGAAATGAGGCGTAATCTGTTTAATTTTTGGAATATGATATTGTTTGGGCAAATTTTAACCGATTCGTTCGTGAACAGTTCTACGGAATGAAGGCAAAGAGATCTTTATTGATTAACGCTCAAAATTACAATAAATCAGTATCAACACCCATTGTGGGATGACCTTATAAACCATGAATCTTCCTTCCTAAATAATATTGACTCCTCGTTAGATCTAGTCACTTGATAGGGTTATTCTTGGGTTCTTGACCTCCCCCTTCTTTTATTCTAGGGCCTTTACATTTATAGTTGTCATCAAACCCTAATTCTACTTGGATTGGGTTTAGTATAGTCGGTTTAGGCTTAACCAAAGTTAACCGAGAGTGGATTTATTTGTTCCCAACAGTTTGCCCCCTACTCTTTATTTTCTAATCTAGAATTTGGAGAGTAGCATGTCTATTAGATACGCTTGATTCAGTCGTTATTATGAACGTCTTTTGACTGAATAGTGTCATTTCTACATGAGGCAGCTTTTGATTGATTGCTCATTCTAGCCACCTTTTTGCGTTGGAGAAGAGCACTATGTGAGTTGACATACCGTTATGTCTTGTTTTGCAGCATGGCAATACGTAACATAACCACGAACCTTCTTTTGTAGTTCGCACATTATCTTGCCTTTTTGTATTTTTTTCCCCCCGACGTTGGCTTCTAGTGATAAGCAAACGCTTTTAAGCCAAATATATAGCATGGAGCGATGACATTTGGTGTCGTGTGTCCAGCTTCTGGAGCTTCGAGGAAAATTATTTTCACTCGTGTATCTTAAGTCTCTCATTGACTTTTAAGATAATGATTTTGCCCCAGCCACAAATTAAAGATATTTCTTATCTTCTTTCGTGTAACGTCTACTTTTAGGGAATCATTTTCTCAATGAACCAAACTAAATTGGCACAAGCTTTTATTAAATAATGGTATAGTCGATATCACTTGGCTTCTGTAGATGTCATTGTTTTCCATTTATTGTCTTCCTAGCCATAGTATTCCCTGCGATGTAGTTTTGAAGTTGTATACACCTTGTTGGTGATGTGTGATTCTTCGCATAAGGGGTATGTTTTTCCACAGAACAATAGTCATCTCTTTTTGTCGAGTGAGTTTTGTAGATGTTTGTGGCTTTCTATGTGTCAAGCACCTTTAGAGGCCTTGGAGACTTCAGTAGCAAGCGTTTAGATGACTTCTCTTTTCTGCACGTGAATGTCAAGCTCTTGTAGAAAAACGCTTCGATACTAAACCTTTAGGGTGCTTCTCACATGTTGTTGTGACCGATATTTTAGCTACGTCTTTGTGCGACAAACTCAATTGACTTTTGGCGTCATTGGTCATATCTTAACGTCTTGAGGCTCCTTTGATTATTATTAATAACTTGCAAAACCATGACTCTCATCAGTGCAGCCTACATGATCTTAGCAATTGAAACGATCGCTTATAAGCGATCTATATGATGTTTATTAGCGATTATTGGTGACCTTCACTATAACATATACAATTGAGATTTGACTCACGCAACCATGGTTGTCTAAACTCGTACGTGAATGATTGTTATAAGGACTTCTAAAATTTTCAGAGGCTTTGCCTTCTATTTTTCAAGCATCGCTGTTTGTTTACTTGTGTTATGAGCTTACTCATCCTCTTACCAAATCTAGGAGGTGCTACAACATCGGTGTCTAAGATCGTCAAAAAGTAACACCTGCCGTCACTTATTTGTCACAGTGACGTTGGTTGCCGCTTTTGTTTATGGAGGTCATGCCTCTGAAATTTTTGTAATGAGCATTCGATGCTTCTTGCTTCTTAGTAGGCTTCGCGTGACCACAAACCCATTATTTCTTTGGTGCGTAGCTGTCGCCAGTGATCTTTTTGGGAGGTGATTTCTCCGGAGATTTTCTAGTATCCGTTTGTTACTATTTCTTTTAAGCTATGTGACCGTAGCCATCTGATTTTACATCAGAGAGCTTTTGTCTCTTTAATAATTTTGTGTAGTTTTCTTCACTACCTTTGTCCATTCTTACCAAACAACCACAATTATTATTTATAGCGGTGATTGTACGTACTCATCGTTTTTATTGGCTAATGACCGTAGTCACTGCCCTTATAAGTGAGCTTTTTGTCTCTTTAATTTTGAAACAATAGTGGTATAGTTGCTTTTCCATAAGAGACTGTGCCCCTACTTTGCTTTGTAGTGATCCTTGTTACTTTGCTTTATGTAAACGACAAGGCTCATCATGACTCAGTTTTACTGTGATCATGCATGCCATGCGACCATTATTGGCGTTCATTTATACTAAGGTTTTGCCTCTTATTATAATAAATGGCTGGTCACTATTACATCATTTGATGAGGGTGTGCCCCTTACTTTTTTGAGCGCCCATTTTTGGTGCTTTTTATAATGAGGGTTGTCCCTTCTATTTTTTGCTGCGACCAATGTCTGGTGCTTTTTATTATGAGGCATCTCTCTTATTTGATTTGTACTGACCATGGTCATTGCACACTATGGATTTTCCAATTATGTTTTAGTATTTGGCATCGTGACCACTTCATGTAAGGAAGTTTTTCCTCACTGCAATTTGAAGTCTGCTTCCTCCATGGGTAAGCTACTTTTATTTTGTTAGAGTGTACTTCCTCAACGGGTAAGTACATTTTTATTTAATGGAGTTTGCTTCCTCAATGGGTAAGCAACTATATATTCGAATATGCTTTCTCAATGAGTAAACATCTTTGTGTCTCAGAGTCTGCTATCTCGATGGATCAGCAACTACCAAGTTTATGTATTCTTAAGTTTGCTCTCTCGATGGGTAAGCAACTTCTAGTTTATCAGCGTATGCTTCCTCGTCACTTATCGTTGTTGGGAGACATGGCCTCTGATTTCTTATACCTTACGAGGCTTTTCCTGAGCTTTTGTTTTAAGTGATCATCATCACTTTTTCTTTGTTTGGAGGCATTGCACCCTAGTTTATTTATTTGTGATGAGCATTATATGCTCTGAAGAGACTTTCTCTTCTGTTTTATTTTAGTGACTATTGTCACTTTCTATAATGGGAGACATTGCCTCCAAACTTTAAGAGTGAGCATTCTATGCTTCTTATATTTTAGGAGGCTTTGCGCCTTTGTGTAATTTTTAGCAACCGTAGTTACTTTATTTCCACTAAGTTTGTGATTTTTGTCTGGCAATGACATCCATCGCAGTCATCTAGAAACATATTGCTTCAAGTTACTAGAGCTGCTTAGACCTCTGATACAAGGCACTTAGCCTTTACCGTAGATGAACGTAGTCTTCTAGACTATTTTAGATGAGCACGTAGCTTCTGTTACCTTTAGAGACACATCTATATTTATTTATTGTAGATGCTTATTGCTAAACCTTGTGTGATCTTACGGATCCCTTGTGCTCAAGAACTTATTTCTTTTATCAAATTCTTCCACAATACACGTACACCAATATATTTCCAATGTGCATGCATGCTTAGTTCTTAATATATAGTTTTTATACGATACAAGTAGCTAAGCAACTAGTTACTTATTAGTGACAAGGGGGTGACTTATCTACTTATCTTGTGACTTAACGTTAATTACGTTAATTACAGCTTCTCTTGTGACTTCATGTTGTTTTGCAATGCTTGCATAGTTGCATCATTGCTAAACCGCTGTTGCTTACGATTGTGAGAATATATGAAGCTGCATCAAATAGTTATTAACTTGATGTGTGTTTTCGTTTAATAAAAATCAAAACATCTTTCAATGAAAATTAACTTATCTTCTTTTGGTGATTTTTCTTCTTCAAAATTTCTTCCTTAGTAGCTTACGTTGCTTGTTATTGAATCAGGTTGTATGAAACTCCAACGTGAATTTTCTTCTTGTTAGACATTCCAATGATTAGGCTCCGGTGCGGTGCTTGATTTTCATATAGTCGTGACCAAATTGAAAAACCCCAAATCTTTGGGTTGTGTTCTTTTCAATTTCAGGACTCAAAGAAATCGATCGGATAACTTCTCCATATGTCAAGCCACCGTCAATATACTCAAAGGCTTTAGTGTGATCCACCATGCTTCATGGTAGTGCACTAGTGTTTACCATTAGTCGAACGATAAAGCGTTGGTAGCTCGATCTGCCCCCAATTATTTTTTGAAGTTTCCTTCCTTTTAATAACAAGTGCTGGTGATCTTATAGCGTTGGTAGATCTGCCCCCAATCATTAGATTTTTTCCAGCGTCGTAGTAGATCCATGAGTTGATCAAATTATCTTCCATCTCATATTCACTGATCCCGTCAATAAATCACCTCCCGCATTTCTTCATACTCACCTAGTTAAAACTGTCCCTCCTTCTAGCACCAATTGTTTGGGCAAATTTTAACTGATTCGTTCGTGAACAGTTCTACGGAATGAAGACAAAGAGATCTTTATTGATTAACGCTCAAAATTACAATAAATCAGTATCAACACCCATTGTGGGATGACCTTATAAACAACGACTCTTCCTTCCTAAATAATATTGACTCCTTGTTAGATCTAGTTGCTTGATAGGGTTATTCTTGGGTTCTTGACCTCCCCCCTTCTTTTATTCTAGGGCCTCTACACTTATAGTCGTCATCAAACCCTAATTCTACTTGGATTGGGTTTAGTATAGCCGGTTTAGGCTTAACCGAAGTTAACCGAGAGTGGATTTATTTTTTCCTAACAGATATATTTTAGCATTTAAATTTTATTTGTTTTGAACATATATATTAAGGGAAAATAATTGGATATCAATGCAGATCAAAAATCTTGGCCACAGATCCTCCTCCAAGATTGAAAATCAATTCGTTTATTGATTAGGCCGATTGTTTAGGAAATGTCTATATGGAGAAAGTATTGTTTTGTAAAATTGGAAACTTAATATTAATTAAATTAATTATAAACTTAATACTTAAATGGTTAAAGGGAGTGGTTCCTATTGTTTTGGAAATTTTATTAGAATAGGAAATCTTGTTTCCAAAAATCAAAACTTAATATTAATTAATTAAAGAAAAATAAATTAATAATTAATGTTAATGGTATGTTTGTAAATAGGTTTGAACTTCATGATTTATTTCATAAATGTCTCCAAAATGTATATATAGATAGTTATCATACATTATTACATGAAGTGTTAATTTCAATAATCATTTTTTGGGCATTTGCATCACACACAAAATTAATTATTTTGTTTTATAAACAAAAGCAAGTAATTAAGATAATATAATAAAATTAATTTTATTTCATTTGACGGCTCTTGGAAAGCGACAGATGTTTTTGCCGGTGCAGGATGGTGTTGTATTTCATCCGAAGGATCGCCCCCAGTGCTTGGAGCGACAAATTTCCGGCGAAGTTTATCCTCATTACATGCAGAAGTTGAAGCCTTCATCTGGGCAATGCGATGTATGATTAGACATGACTTCCGGGATGTGGCTTTTCTTACCGACTGCTCCGACTTGGTGAAGATGGTGTCTTCCCCAATTGATTGGCCAGCTTTTGCAACATATTTAGACGACATTCGGATCGACAAGGAGGAGTTTTCTTCTTTCTCTTTGATTTATGTTTCTCGTAATGCTAATGTACGAGCGGATTCTTTAGCACGCCAAGCGCGTGTGTCTCCGCATCATGTTTTGTTTGTAGACAATTTTCCTCCTAATTGGCTCGTCTGAGTTGATTCTTTTGTTGAAAAAAAAATATATATATATATATATCTACGCTAGTAAAAACATAATTCAGTTTAAAATCTGATCGATTTCTATCCTTTTGTGCAACAACATCGTCCATGGACACAATTTCCATCACGGTACATCTTGAGAATACAGTCATGAAAGCATTCAAATGTTCCGTACCTAATCGTGCATGGTACAAAACATACATCATTTTTTGATGTCTCGATCACTGAAATACATGTAAGTTTTTTGTTACAAAACATACATCATTTTTTGTTAGTATCACTACAAGGAAAATAATCACATAAGCTTCTGTGATGTTCATTTTTTGTTTTCGTACTGTAAATTCTGTGGTGTAAAAAAAAAATAGTCTCGTTTTCAAATAGAAAAGGAAAGAAAAAAGAAGAAGATGCGGATACTTCTCTAGTTCTGTAGAGAAACGTTATATATATAGGATTTGTTAGTCGAGAAAAGTCATAATTTTTCAACCTAGTTATTTATTTAGTTTGACCATATGAATCTTCCATATATGCTGATAATAATATTTTGGTGGTAAGAATATATTAACATATAATTGTTATAGGAAATATACAGTCTTTTTTTTTGGACAAACAGGAAATATACAGTCAAAAAACAAAATTTGGTAACTATAAGTAATGTTTTGATGAGTAAAACTTTTTTTTTTTTTTGAAAAATAAATGAGTAAAATATATTTATAAAACTAAAAAGCAAGTCAATTTTAATATGAAAATATATAAATATTTATCTGACCCTCGCTATTGGATAACTATATATTACAGATTTACAATATTACTATGTTTATATTAGGTGGATTTTTATGAAAATTATTGGGTTCACCCTTGATCACCTCCCTTATTCATACCATATTAGTTAACCAATTAAAATACAACAATGTATCATGTAATACTCTATTTAAAAAAAAAAATCAAAATTTAGATAATACTCCCTCTGTTTCATTTTAAGTGTCGTTTTAAGATTTCTCACACATATTAAGAAAATCATTAAATATATTCTTTTAGCCTTTTTTAATATATTATACAATTTTTTCTATTAGTCAATATATTAAATTAGTAGGGATAAAATTGGAAAATTTAGCAAACATCTACATTGAAAATATAAAATGACACTTATTTTGAAACAAAGTTTTCAGTGTAAAATGACATTTAATGTTGACCAAAAAAAAATGACATTTAATATAAAACAGAAAGAGTAAGGAGTTTACAAATGATTATCAATAGAACAGTTTTCTTTACTAGTACTGCTTGAAAGAAAATAGTAATTCTAATTTTTATCAATTTTCATATTCTAAAATAAACTCCATATATATAAAAAATTTGTTGGTTGACTACCATTTTTGAATAATATTTATAATTTTTGCAACTTCTTAACAACTTTAATATATTTTTAACAATCTT
>NC_025688.1:3455251-3521285 GCF_000633955.1 Camelina sativa | reverse complement strand
TTTTTTTTTTTTTTTTTTTTTTTCAGTTTGGAAGGTTAGTTATTTTGTTACTGAATAACTTTTAATTTTGCCTACCAAATTTGACATTTGCAAAGTAATATTTAGTTATTATCGTTGATAAATAATTATGCAGGATCAAAAGTCCCGAAACTGGTGGCTGTGTTTGGGATCTAACCATTCATTGCTTGGTTACTGGCCAGCTGAAATTGTTGCAAATCTAGCTTATGCAACAGAGGTGCAATGGGGAGGCGAGATCGTGAACTCGCAAAGTTTTGGTCGACACACCGCAACGGAAAGGGAATTTGGTCATTTTCCGGATGAAGGTTTCGGCAGAGTTAGCTACCGCAGATGCTTCAAGGGGATCCAAATTTGTTGGGGACTCCTCCACTGCACCAAGAATCTTTAAATTCTGAACTGTGAAATAACGATGGAAAAAGGTGAATGTATCAACTTTGGGCAAAAGTGGAACTGTTTTACCATATATAATACTTTTCTTTTACGTTAGTGGAAACACAAAAACTTTAAAAAGGTAATGAACTTACAAGAATGAAATTTTGATTATTTGATGAGAATATTAATATAGCTTTACTTATATATTGCTTATGTTTTGCTTATAGTTTGCTTATGTTTTACCTTATAAATTTTAACGCATGTAATTTTAAGTTGACACACAAAACTTGAAAATTGAGCTTATACGATAAATTTTGATTACTTGATGAGAGTTTTAAATAAGCTCACCAGTTGGACTCGATCCCTTATACATTTTGTTTACTTAGTTACTTGTCCAATAAATGAATAATCTTCGCTTATTGTCCTATACAAACTCGGTGAAATTTTCAAATACTATAAATGTATTACGGTATTAGCCATTATGCCTTTTAATCACAACATTACACCAAATGTACGTAACCAAAACAATCAATTTCAAACAGGAATTCAGGGAAAAAAACGAAAAAAAGGAAGAAAAAGAATAAGATAGGGCTGATGCGACGAAGAAGACATAAAATAGTCTTTCACACAACCAAAAAACAATAATGTTTTCCGAAATTTGTAACGTTCTTCATCATGTTGAATGCACAGACTATAAATAGAAATATTCATTCTTTTCATAATTTCATAACGTATCCAAAATAGAAACCCGCGGATACTCTTTTTGCAGTAATTTGGTAGAGTTTCATTTTACGTGAAAACCAAACAATACATTATTATAAAACAAGAAAATAAATTTGTATACATTATTATAAAATTAAAAACTTAAATTTTTTATAAACCCAAACCGATATATAATCTCATTCTGATTGTAAAATCTAAACTTTAACATTTCATTTGTAAACCCAAACTCACATATAATTTCTAACTAATTGTAAAATCTAAACTCTAACCATCTTATTTGTAAACTCAAACCGACAAATAATTTCGTTGTAATTGTAATATCTAAACCCTAACTATCTCATTTGTAAACCCAAACCGACAAATAATTTTGTTGTAATTGTAAAATCTAAACTCTAACCATCTCATTTGTAAACTCAAACCGACATATAATTTTGTTCTGATTGTAAAATCTAAATCCTAACTATCTCATTTGTAAATCCAAACCGACATATAATTTCATTCTAATTAGAAAATCTAAACACTAACCTTCTCATTTGTAAACCAAAACCGACATATAATTTTGTTCTAATTATAAAATCTAAATCCTAACCACTTCATTTGTAAATTCAAAACGATATATAATTTCATTTTAGTTGTAAAATCCAAACTCTAATCACCTTATTTGTAAACTCAAACCGACACATAATTTTATTCTAATTGTAAAATCTAAACCAAGCCAATATTTAATTTTCCTTAATCAAAAGTATACAGAATTTGTTTCATCTTTTTGCATTTTAATTTAATATTGATTTATCTTTTTAATAAAATAAGATATATAAATAAAATAAGATATAGAAGATTCACCCTAAGTATTTTTAGTGAAAACCGTTATTGATTTCCATTAACTGAATAGGTTTCATTGGCAAATACTAACTTTTGCAAAATAGTACTACTGTTAAACATAGTGAACCTACGTACGTAGGTTATACTAGACATTCAGATATTATAGGCTTGGTATTGGTTCAGTACTTTTGGTTTTTGGTTATATTTAGATTGTTGGTTCTGTTTTGGTTTGGTTAAATTTCTTTTGATTTGGTTTTGGATCCGAAACCAATCTTGATCCTAAATATTTTTAGGTATATTTTCGTTTAGGTTCTGATTGATAAAAAGGATATTTTCAAATATTTTAGGAGTTTTCGGATGTTTTCAGATATTTTTGGATACTTTTAATTCGGTTATTCAAGTATTTTTTTAGTGTTTTGGATATTCTTGGATTTTTAATTTAGTTAACCGGATATTTTTGGTTTTTCAGATTTTTCAGATATCTATTCGGTTTTCGGTATGGTATAATTTGTTTTCGGTTCTTTAATTTAGTATATATTTTTTAGTACGTCAATTTTGGTTAGGTGTCTGTGCTTTTCGCTTATATTTGGTTCACTTTCACGGTCATCCGGATCGGATTTTTTGTCCATGACTATTTTGGTTATCATTCTAAAATTTAGGTTACATGTAAAAAAAAAAATATCTAGAATATATTTAGTCCATGGTATAACATGTGTACTTTTGTTTGCATGTCTAAACTAGGGTGTATTAATTTTAGATTAAATTGAGTTTAAACGAGGTTTTATATGATTTTGATGATTTAGTGAAGTTGATATGATTTATTATAAAATGCTTTTAAATCCCACATATAAAACTATGAGATTAAGATTTTTATAATTTTAACCAATCTAATTTAAATCTTCTCAGCTCCTTTAAAATCATTAAAAACAAAATTTCATGGGCAATTCTCATAAATACCACTAAAATGAGTTTTTTTATTTAAATATCACTTTTAGTTTTTTTTTTCTAGAAATACCACCAAAATGTTTTTTCCAAAAATACCACAAAATTGAACTAAAAATTTATACTAAAAACTAATCCCTAAATCCTTAACACTAAACTCTACCCCTAAAAACTATACCCTAAATCTAAATTTGTCAACCCAAACCTAAAATAAAAATCCTACCCAATGAAAAACTAAGTTTTTGTGTTTGTGGTATTTTTGGAAAAAAAAAATTGTGGTATTTTTTTTAAGAATAACTAAGTGTGGTATTTTGGAAAAAAAAAACTTAAATTGTGGTATTTTGAAACTTAACTAAACTAAACCAGCTATATACCCTCTAATAATCATAGAATAAATCAAATGAAACCATCACACGATATGCATTTTTGTAAGATTCACTGAGTGATGATGTTGGTCTGCTTATCACAACCAGGTCAAATCATACACCAAACGATGAACAAGTTGCCCATAAATCATATCCATATCGAAAAAAAAAGACATCATGATATGTCCATTTTTTTTATTGTATTGGTAAGACAAACGTTAATCTTACTCATTTAAAATAGTTTACATAGCCTTTATATATGAGCGTCACTGCGAAATTATAAATATAAAGATATCAATCACAAATAGTAAAACGATACATAGGCAAATAGTGAATATATTAATTTTTAAAGATTTACCATCAAACTATATATATAGATATATGTCTTTGGTTTTGCATGGAACAACTCCCTCTTAACCTTAAGCAATAATTGTGAACGATTTACAAAAATAAGTGAACTGAGAAAACTATAGAATCGCAAGTAAGACGAACGGAGAATTACAATGTTTAAAAAAAAAAAAAATGAGAAAAGCTTCGAAGCATAAACTCATAAAAGAAGGAATTTAGAAGTAATTCACATCTAATAAATAAATAAATTCTCTTAGTATGGAACCCAATCATATGAATTTTATTGTAAACAAAACTTATTGGTCATATTTTGGCTATATGGTTTCATCATGTTGATCATATCTAGTAACTAGTTTCTTTTAATTAAATGTATATGACTAATATAGTAATAAATTGGTTTGTTTTTAGTTGTAATACATATATTTCGAGTAAGATATTATGTAAAAAAATTACGTTAAAAATGATAATCCGTGACTAGTTTCAAATATGAGAAAAATATCATTGATCGAAACATTCAAAACTTTATGATCGATGTAAATAGTGTTGCCTCTTGATAGTACACATAAAAGTACTACACAAGAAGAAGAAGAAGAAGAAGAAGAAGAAGAAAAAAGGACATCAAATGAATATTACGTTAGATTGATGTTGTCTTTGTCGAGAGGAAGGATATAAAAATGATGACCCCTACACCCACAAATGGGGTCCCACTTCAATATCATCGTTTTGTTGCGTCGAAATTTGGTATGATTCTTTGAACTTTTGACAACTTTGGACATTACCTGATGGGATGATGAGATGATAAATAATGGATAATGGGTCGATGCCCCCATTTCGCTTTCTTTGCAGCTGTCTTTGGGACCATCACGCTTACACTTTTATCACTTTCTCTTGTCTCTCTCTCTGTAACACTCATCAAACCTCATTGGTTTGGCTCAAAACTTAAGCTATGAATGGTGAAATGTGGTTTATGGACGGTTCTGATCATTGTACCGACGATCAGAACATAAAGTGAAAGAAGACTATTATTATTTATAAGACAAGGCCAAGCTACAAGGACATACCAAAGAAAAAGAAAAAACAAGAGAAGGTGATAAAAGGGGCAAAAGAACAAAAAAAAACAAACAAAGAAGATCACAACGAGGTAAAAGAAATATTTACAAAGCAGTTAAAAAAAGAAAATCAAGCAAAACCCCTTTTCATCACCTTGTCGCTTGTCATAAGCCAAACCTTCCAAAAGTAAACTATTTTTTTTACTACCACAGAACTGAAGAAGAAGCCTTCAGTATCATACTCCATACTGTAGATCGTGTCTCGTTTAACTTTCTCTCTCTCGAGTTTTTTTTACTTTCTACTATATGATTTCTCAAAACTGGCATGAAGTGCCAAGTCTCTGTCTCTTACTCAACGTTGCGGTTTTGCGTTTCGCGAAAGCCGGTCCAAGTAACTCTTGGAACCTCTCCAAGAACAGAGCCCACTCGTCTTCTTTCATGTCTGCTACTTTCACGAAGCTTGCACTCATTGGAAGCTGTTCGTTTGCGCTTTTGTGACCAGACGATGTGTTCTCGGATCTGCCTCTGGTTAAGGGTTTTGGGTGTTTCCGTGCTGTGTCGCTAAGATGTGTGTTCTTCATTGAAGTGGAAAGCTTTGAAAGAGATGGAGCTTTGTCACGAAAAGCAGCTGAACTAAAAAAACTGTCTTTCATAATGATCATAGGGACAGCATTTTCAGTTTTGTCCTCTTCTTCTTCTTCATCTTCTTCTTCTTCCTTAATGCTTTCTTCAAGCTTCCCGAGCGAAGAACGTCCGTTTGAAAAGGGGTTTTTGGTAAAGTAGTCATCCGTTAGTTGTATCTTGGAAGCGTAGACTGATTCTAAATCATCACAGTCTAGATCAAACTGAAACTCTGCTTCTCCTACTACATCTGACCTTGGAGATAAAACATCTCGTTCAATGACTGATCTCTTGGCTTCAATACACACAACCTCGAGTTCACTCGGCTCCTCTTCTCCTGGTCGGAATTCCCGAGTCATCATCTCGCCAATCTCGGCAAGACACATACCATAAGCAGCAGCTTCTTTAAGGAAAATAGTACAGAGAACAAGAACCCTAAGACACGCCTCTCTAATCATTGGAAGTTCTCTTCTAAGCATGTCACAATCCTTCAATGGATCAAGACTCTGTATGTACTCAAGCTCTACATCAGAGAAAGGTAACGATGCCTGTGGCCAATGAATCCACTCAAAATAAGGATCCTCTAGGGTTTCTGGCAAGCATAGGCCATGGTCTATTGGAATAAGCTCTACGTGACCAAACATTCCGTCTCCATCGAGCTTCTTCACCAAAAGATTCCCACCATGACGGTCTGTGTTGAAGATCCTTATGTCCAAAATACCAATGCGGTGCACAGAAGCTACAGGGAAGCTTGAAGTGCCATGATCGCTTGCATCGAAATCATGAGCCACAAACTTCTGGAAAGAAGCAATCTTACTAACCAGCTTCTTCTCCCGAGGCTTGTTCCCCTTCACCCCATCGTTGACATTGAATACAGAATGAGTTATCTTCACAAGAGCAGTGGGAGGGACATTAGCAAAGCGGCCATAATCAAGAAGATAAGCTGCAACTTCTCTAAACCCGGTTTCCCCCACTCGTACGGAAGACTTCAAGCCAGGTTGCCCAAGGGCTTTCCCAACAAAGCCTTTAGGATTGTTAGGTGCAAATGGCTCTTCATCAGTCGGCTTAACAATCGCAACACTCTCACCTCTTTTGTTCCTAAAATAGTATGCACCTCCAAGCCCGCTATGAACAGGAAGCGGTTCAACACCCATCTTCATCGCCTTAACAATGTCCTTCACCATATGTTTGACAATGGAAAAGCAATCCGAGTGGCCAAGTATCTCAATCGGACCACTTCGATCTTTCTGTTGCAGATCCTTCCCAGTAGGTGAAAGACAAGGAGTAGAAGAGCTTCTATGCATAAAGTTACGTTTCAGCAGAAGCGGAGAATCATTCCTCACAGCACTCAGATCATTCGTAAGCACCATATCTCCATAAGTCAAAGAGCTTTCCTCAGTAGGGAAATTAAGAGCAATCTGAAGCCTCCTCTTGACAGTATGAACATTATCACTACGATCCAACTCCATCCCCAAAACACAACCAGTTTCAGTCTGCACAAAAACCCTCCTCCCGGAGGATTGCCTCTGAAGATGCTGATGCTTATGATGCTGCTTCCCATCCATACTAGTCGCCCCACTAAGAGGGGTCTTAAACACTGCCACAGCCATTTGAGTCTGAACAGGACTGTCTAAGTTCCTCGACATGAAACGAAAGAAGAAACCAAAAAAGGCCTTCTCTTTTGGTGGTGAACAGCAGAAGCAGTAGCCGAAGAAGAGAGACCTTCTAGAGCAGTGCCTATGTCTGAAACCAACACGAGCCGGATAAAGCAGATACCTAAACCGATCATGAAACGAAAGAGAACCACACAAAAACAGAGCTTCTTCTATAAAAAACAGATATATAAAGGAGCCAGCTTTGAGAATGAATTTGATCCAAAATCACTACATCAGGTAAGCCATGGTTGAAGAAATCTGCAAAAAACAAACAAGATCACACAACATCACTAATCTAGGCAGATCTATCAAATATAACTTATCATTCTCAACATCTCTTAATCTTATCCACCAATTTAAGATCTTGAACAAATCAAATCAATGAGCTTTTTTCAAGAAAAGCGAAAACTCACCGGGAAAAAAGGGCAAGATCTGATACAAAAAAAAAAAATCAAAACGCAGGCGAAACAATTCGTACGGATTCAATCCAAAGACATCAGCATCATCATCGTCATCGTCGTCTTCAAAAAAACGCACATGGATGAGAGGAGAATCTAAAAGAAGAAGAAGAAGAGGGGTTCAATGGAGGCAAGGAATCAAAAGGAAAAAAGAAAGTGAGTGAAGGAAGCAGTAGTCGGATCCCTAGCCGCCTCTTTCTCAGAGTGTGTGTTGTCTCCTTCGTTGATTCACCTCTCTCGAACTCAAAGGAACGCTTTTTAACTCACTCTGATCTGAGAGTCTCTCTCTCCTCTGGTTAAATCTCTTAACCATGGTTTAGAGTAATTTTTTTATTTGGATAAAATTATTTAATTTCTATCCTTACGAGTTATGACACGTCATCGTATTATTTTGATTTTTTATTCTTATTACTACTGAAAAAAAAAAACATTTTGTTTAAGTTTGTTTTCTTTCGTTTATTTTTTTTGCCACTAGTTATGATTTTGGTTGTTGTAGTAGTTTTTACTCTCTTTTTATATATATATCATGAGAAGCAAATATATCTATTTTAAAACTTCTATTAATTTACACTTTACCTCTTCTTTTTATATATTTTATGTTTGTTGGCAAGATTTTCATAAAACCCATTTTTTAGTCTTATTTTTTTTCTTTTTTCCTCCCATTTTATATCAAAATGAAAAAAAAAAAAAAAAACTCTCTCCAGATTCATATATTTATAGAAATTTTCTTCAATTTTTATTTTTACTTTATGAGCAACGATTTCTCACTATATTATATTTTAAATTGTGTAGTTTTAGAAAATAAATAAACATTACTTGGAATATAATTATTACACATACTTCAAGGGTACAAAATAATGAGAAATATCTTAATTTATATAATTATGATAATTTATATCTTAATTCATGATGTTCCCTTGATATTTTTTTTTTATGAATCACTACGGAAAAGACGTGCGATCTCACCAATAAAGAGTTGAAAAATTAAAATATCTCATTTTAGCATCAATATATATAAATAAATAAATAAACACATTAAAACTTGTAACATTAAAGGGAAAAATATAACGAAGTAAATAGAGTCATAAATTGGCAGGTAAAATAGTTAAAAAAAAAAAACTATAAAAAGAAACTTTTATCATCGTCCCCATCTTTGGAAGTGTCTAGAACAGGTCAAGAGAGCCGTTCGATTATAGATTCTTATGGAATCCTTGATCGTCCGATATGGGACTGGTACGTGGCAATGGATGAGAATGCCGACGTGGTTTTTAATAACATCTAGTTATGACATGGACGTACGAAATTGGGCCTTATAACTTAAAAGCCCATATTAATATGAAGTTAAAATTAGCTAGTATAACTTACCAAAATAGATAAAGTGTAACTTACCATACACTTTTAACTTTTAAGTTATACTATAGCTAGTAAATAAATTTTCTCTTAACATATACTTTTTAAGTATAACTTAATTCACATAAAAGTTTTTTTTTAGGTTCATTTAAGATAATACATTGATAAATTGAAGAATTAAACAATGAACAAAAAAAATTAACTCAAATACTTAATTAAAAAGTCTGCAAAAACAATACCAATTTAATTATGAAGTCCATTAGGTGTAATCGAATGAATAAAGCGACTACGATGCCACTTTTAAGTCCACATGAGCAATAGTGAATCATAATATATAATGAGATTAAACCACTTTGGACATTATAAAGATCTTGTCTCCATGATGCAAAATTCAGCTTTGAACACTTTTGGTTATTATAATGCTTTTAATTTAATAAAATAATAAAGAGAGATTAAGCATAAATTATATTGCATGATCCATATCCATGTGCAGTAGTGTCTTCCCATTAACTCAACTATAGCACAATAATTAAAAATAAGTATTTTTCCTTTTCACAAATTAGTCTTTTGAGTCTCCAATCTTCAATATTGCAAATGTAAAATGTTACAGAATCCTATCAAAATTTTTGGCATATCAATAAGCTTCACAAGCAAAACATAATTCACTAATCTAAAATTTGATTAAGAAAGCTCACAGAGAAAACCATATGATTGTTACCAGTAGTCACCACAAGAACACTTGCCATCCTGGAAATGATGGTAACGGATCGGATCTCTTATAACGATACTGCGGTTTTCAAGCTTCGATACGAGCTTGCAGAACACATGACAGTCCCCACATATCCTCAGATTCTTTCTGATCCTAATGACTTTCTCACTAGGTAATGTCATCAAGCCAAAGACCAGAGCCAGTTTCTCACTGTGATGTCTAAGAGAATCTTCCATCTGTTCTCCTTCAAGATCTTGTAGCACAAAGTTTGTTTCAGAAACATAACCAATACCAATGAGTATATGGATCAATTGATTCAGCTCCCTCTTGACTTGAATTATCTGTGGGTGAGAATCATCTCCAATGATAAAAGCATGAATCTTTTTGTTTACTTCAACCCAGCTACATCCAGGTTCTTTCTTGATTCCTTTGTCTCTCATGCGTGTCCGGATTTCTTCAACACTATCCCATTTCTGAGAGTTTGCATATATGTTAGACAACACTGTGTAAGTTCCTGCATCCTCAGGATCGAGTTCAATGACCTTTTTAGCTGCATACTCAGCCAGCACCATGTTTCCTTCAACCCTACAAGCACCAAGTAGAGTTCTCCATGTAACAGCATCTGGCTCACACTCCATTTCATTTAACAGCTTCACTGCATCGTCGAGCTTTCCAGCTTTTCCTAACAGATCAATCATGCAGCCGTAATGTTCCCTCACTGGATCAATCCCATAAAGTTTCTTCATTGATCTGAAGTAATACCAACCATCTTCAAGAAGTCCCGCGTGGCTGCAAGCAAAGAGAACTCCAACAATCGTAACATAGTTTGGCTTCGTCCCAGAAGATTTCATGGATTCAAACAACTTCAATGCCTCCTGGCTATAACCATTCTGTGCCAACCCTGAAATCATAGTGCTCCAAGTAATCACATCTCTCTCCTTCATCTGGCTGAACACACGTCGAGCATCCTCCAAGCTCCCACATTTGCAATACATGTCCACTAGTGCGTTGTTGAGTATCAAGTCTTGGTCATATTTCACGATATGAACATGAGCTTGCATGCCAAGCTCTAAAAGAGCCAAACCAATACAAGCCCTCAATACACTAGTCAATGTAGCCTGCTCCGCAATGAAACCAGCTCTCTTCATCCTCTTAAAAAGTTCCAAAGCTACATCACTTTTACTATTCTGAGCAAACCCACCAATGATCGAATTCCAAATAATGGCATCACCAGTAACCATTTCATCGAAAACCGAAAGAGCATCCTCAGGCTCACCCAGTTTAGCAAACACATCAATCAAAGCACTCCTAACGTAAACATCAGACTCCAAACCCTCCTTGATAATCCCACAATGAAGCATTCTTACATCAAACATCCCGTTGCAAGCTCTCAACACAGAAGAATAAGTATACACATTAGGCCTCACACCATCTCTCAACATCAAAACCAAAAGCTCTAACGCCTTTTGATGAAGCTTGAACTTAGAATAAGCAGAGATCATTGTAGTCCAAGAAATAACATTCCTTTGACGCATTTGATCGAACAGTTGGTGAGCATCATTCAAAAGATTGAACTTTACATACATATTGATCAGAACATTAACCAGAAATATCATTGGTTGATTACCATTGAAGTATAAATGACGACAAATGAGATTCCCTTCATGAACAGCTCTATGAGATAAACAACACTTGATAAGCTCAGAATAAGTTGCAGAGTCTGCCCAAAGACCATGCCTTTGTAACGAATCCATTACTTTCAGAGCTCTGGGAAGGTCCCTCTGGTAACAGAGTCTGGTAAATTCGTTAACAAGAAGAACTTGATCGGTGGTGGAGCTGTAAGAACAACGTAAAGTGAGAACTGGTCCAAGGAGTTTGAGCTTTGCCGTTACTGACTTCATTGTCTCCACTCCACCATAAACTATCCAAGCAACTCCGGGAGCCTCAAAACAAACTTGGACATTTGATTTTCCGGTTTACTTCGAATCTGGTTTTGGAATTTTGGTAAACCGAATTTATACCGTGGGATGATGTCAGAAGACTGAAATGAGATTTAACAAAGCTACTAAATTCAAGTTTGGTAAAACAGAGACGAGAAGAAGTATCTATGACTATGATGTTCCAAATAGTTTAAATTGAACGAACATATATGTTTCCAACATCACACCAGATAGTCAGATACAAAATACTCTCTCTAAATGGCCAAGTTCAAACTAATAGAGAGACATAATGTTTGGGAAGAAATTATTTAAACAGCTTCTGGTTGACCAAATGGGTTAGCGATTTCTTCAGTGCCATCGGTTGGTGAGACGAGCATGACCGCTGTTCCACGGCAAACCTAAAAAACCCGACAAAACATACCACGGTGATTCAGAATCTAAACTACGAAACTCTATTACTATCAACAAGATGCCAGAATGTAACCAGAAGCATTATATTGGAATTACACTTATTAGCACTGAAAAAAGAAGGTAAAGGAGTCATACAATTAAACCAAGGCGTCTTGTCTGGTCGGTAGTCTTCAAAGGATCATCGTGGTCTGAATCAAACATAAGACGAAGGGTCATAATATAGAATCCATAAAAAATATGATCCCACTCCTAGTTTTAACATAGCTAAGAGAATGTTATTATCCCATTCATATCACAGCATAACACGATTAAGCAATCAAACAACCTCTCTTCCAGTTCCCACCTATCTAATCAAAATTTATGTTTCTACCAATTGCATCATGGAGATATTTGTACGCAGCAGAGTAATGGAATCAAATGAGGTACAGAGATTCTCGTATTTGTTGGCAGGTTCCACTAGCAATAGATACACATGGATCCAGATGATGTAAACTAACTCATTTCATGCTATGCAATGATCATAAATAAAGAAAGCAAAATAACATCCTAACAAGATTGATGCAGCAGATATAGCTGTGAAGAACAGTAGTTGATACCTCTAACGAATTCTACTGCTTCATCAAGAACAAGATTGAGCAATTGATCGTAGCCTTTAAGAGTTCCAGTGACTGAAAAAGAAAACACATTTGCAACCATCAATCAAATCTCAAGAGAAACATAGTGAAAAAAAAAAAAGAAACACATCTTTGCATAACCCATAAGAACTCCATCTTACCTTGTCTACCACCAGTAAGCTTAACTTGCACACCCTTATCAACAAACTTAGCCAAATCCAAAACCGTTTCTTTCCTTCCAGACTGCATAAAACAAACTCTGAACTAAGCCTCTTGTGATCTAACTAAGAATGAACTCGAATCATAAAACACTGATCCTACTAAACATCATTAAAATTTACCATGTTAGAGCAGAGTCTTCAACAAAAACTCCCTAAAAATCTGCAAAGAAACAAAAAAAAACGAACTTCACAGTAAGTATGAATGCAGGACAAATAAGAAGCAAACTCAGATTTTTAGGGTTTTTGCTATACAATTTAAAACTAGGGTTTTGCAAAATCGGAATCGAAAAGTTTCAAAATTGAAGTAATCGAAATCCAAATTGGAAGAAACCAAGAAAGGGAAGAAAACAAAAGTTCAGAAATCAAGAAAACTATAATCATAGAACCCAAAATCAATGGAACGGAGCTTCACAAAACCGAACTAAGATTTGACTAATCATATATACAAACGGATGAAGAAACCTCACCGGAAAAGCAAAGATCTGACAACTCAGAAATCTCGCAGATTCAAACAAGAGTCAAAATAATAATCCTGTGATTGATTTGATCCCAAGAGTCGCCGCCTCTCTCTCTCTGTCTTTAGTGACGCTTCTATATAAAAAAACTCCACCGATCGCGTTGAGAACGGACTCCGGTTCAATTCTCTAACCAATGGTTTGAGTCAATTGAATCCTAAACCGATTGATAAATTGAAAAGAACTAAACCGAATATCAAAATTCAAACTTAACCGTTTTATTATAACAGTTTTTATTACATATCTCGCATAAATAATACATTTTTTTTTTCTTGCTACATTACTCTTAATTGTTTAGGGCAGTATCAAATGTGTATGTATACTTAAGGTTTTGGAGGCGTTATAGCTTCTTTAACCTCCTTCGCTCTATCTCCAACGTACTTAGCTGTTTTCTTGCTCACATCCGTCGCTATATCTATGGCTTCACCTGCTTTCTCAACGAAGAAGTCTTTGGCTTTCTCCGATAAAGAAGCAGTTTCTTTCTTCGTCTCTTTGCCTTTTGCCGTCACAAAATCCGAAACAAACTGAGCAATTTCAGCCACTTCGTCGATTGCTTCACTAGCTTTCTCAGCCATATAGTACTTTGCTCTCTCTATATGATCATTAACCTCTTGTCCTTTCTGAGCTGACAGATGTCCCACTTCGCTTCCTTTCTCCTTCACGTACTCGGAAACTTTATGTCTTTTTGTTTTGTGTATGTGTGTATGTGTGTGACAATTTAACAAATGAGATTAAAATTGGGTTAGATTTTTAGATAAAGCTAGCTATATCAGTATATATCTATATTATATATTATATGCAATATATATTGTGTTAACATATTCTTCAGTTACTTATGTCATAGGAAAATTGTATACTCGTTGAAAAATGCTTGCGGGTCAACCTCTTTTATTCATCCCCTATTAATTAACCAATCAAAATACAACAAAACGTCGTGTCATATCATATTTATAAAATAAATCAAAATTAAATAAAAAGACAAAACAGATTTAGGAAACAAATTATGTAGATTTTTTAATAAGGAAATTATGTCGGTTTGGTTCATAAAGGAATGATTAGAGTGTAGTTTTTATAATTAAACAAAATTATATGTCGGTTTGGGTTTACAAAATAGTGATTTGTTTTAAATTTTACAATTAAACGAAATTATATGTCGGTTTGGGTTTACAAAATAGTTGTTAGGGTTTAGATTTTATAATTAAACAAAATTCTGTCGGTTTGGGTTTACAAAAAAGTGGTTAGTGTTTAGGGTTTAGACTTTATAATTAAACAAAATTATATGTCGGTTTGGGTTTATAAAAGAGTGGTTAGGGTTTAGGGCTTAGATTTTACAATCAAAAAAATTTATATGTCCGTTTGGATTTATAAAAGAGTTGTTAGGGTTTAGATTTTACAATTAAACAAAATTGTATTTCAATTTGGATTTATAAAAGAGTGGTTAGGAATTAAATTACACAATTAAATAAAATATATCTCGATTTGGATTTATAAAAATAGAATTTGGATTTAGATGTTATAATTAAAAACTATAATATAATGTTTATAATTAAAATTGAATTATAAACAGATTTTGTTTCTTTAATTAATAATTTGTTTCCTCAATTAAAAGGGGGTGAATAAGAGCGGTTCATCCCTAAGAATGAACCCAAAAATTGTCCTTTACTCATTAATGTTTCAATTTCATTGAAACCATATTTAATGTGTTATAAATTTATACCCCACAAAAAATCTAAAGAGGATGAAATTTCCAAAATGAATCGTTTTCTCTATTTCTAAACAATTAACAAAACAAAATGACAAATTCAAAATTCAAAAAAACAAAAATCTATATCATAATGTATATCAAATTTCAACTCTAATATATCTTTTCATAGTATTAGAAAAATCAGTATTCACCACATGATATCATCGTCTACGATTTGTTCATGTCGTATAAATATAGTAGTTTTGGTTTTCACTTAGCCGATCTCAAAGTAACTCCAAACAATTTAAATAGACGACTTACGAGGCCTCATCGAGCCATTTGGGGTCGATCTTTGAGTTTCCATCGCCTTTGACGGCTGTCGGGATCCACGACTTCTTCCGCTGAGGTGCAATTATCAAATTCTTGCGGCCAACTCTCATATCTAAACCACTATGGACGCCGCTTCTCTTGCCTCCGCTGATCAAGAACGAAGAACCTAAACCAGTAAGAGCAGCTCCGGAGATCGATATCGCCATGAGATTATCTTGTCTTTCCTCTCTAGCTCTTAGAGGTAAAAAAAATGTGTTTTGGGAACAAGAAGAATCAAAGGGAAGAGTTTTATTTTTTTAGAGGGACAAAATGAGAATCTTGTATACGGAACCTCAAAAGCTGACGTGCATTAGTTTCTATCCAATCAGAATCAGTGACATTCCTTAGTTAGTTCTTAGTTCGTCCAATGTTACCTTAAAAAAGAAACACGTCGGACAACAACTTAAAAACAGAAGTATTAAAGTTAACATGCTTGCACGAAACGAATACAATGTTTATGATCAGCATGTGAAAAAAGTATGTAGAAAACATAAGTCCTTCAAGTGTATTGTCACAAACGTACGGGTATACGAAACTGACATGTTGAATAAGCATTAATAACCGTGTGACTTAACATTAAGATTAACGTACGTGCTTGCAAGAATAAACATAATATTTAAGAACTCAACTAAGATTGTAAGCGTTGAGAGAGTGAGTTTAATCATTTTTTTTTTGTTATAAAATTTAAACTAGTACAAGAAAATAGATGGGGGTGAAAGCATGGTGTTTATAAGGTCGATCGAATGTTTGGGGGAGAGTGGAAAGATATATGCATGAGAAATATAACATGTCGGTCACATGTTACCCATAGTAAACTCGTATCCCATGTTATTCCTAACTCATATCCTTCTTTTTTTCCTTTCTAACTCATCGTATTGTCCTCTAATCGTTTAAAAAAAAAAAGGTAAAATAATAAACAAAACAGAGAATGGTGTTTTAGCCATTGGAAGGTTGGAAGTTTAAGACAGAAGGGAAACGGAAGTGCGTACATGCCGGTCGCGTGTTTCTCTATGCATGGTTAGAGCATCTCCATTGGTTGCATTTAAGCAAAGTTGCTAAAAACATTAATTTTGAATAAAAGTGAATAAAAGTGAAGTTAACAAACTTATTAAAAAACTTTCTATTTTTATGGTTCATTTGTAGTATCTAAAAATGTGGTCCTTAATTTAAATTTGTTATTTTGGAAATTATTATAGTATAATAAATTTTGTTATATATTTTTAATATTGTATATATTTAAAAACTTGAAAATGAATATATTTCATAATTTTGTATATATTTAAAAACTTGTAGATATACTTTTGTTGTCATTGATCTTCGGATGTGGTTACTACTCTTTAATTGTTTCAACTCTTTATTTGTTTTTACTATCCTATAACGTGAACATGCTTCTTCAACAATGGAAGAATCTGTTTCCATGGATTAGGTACAAAGAAGCTTGTAAGAAACCAACAAAGTACATTTTAGGCTAATCTCATCAAAGACTAAATGTTGAATTCTTGGTGTAAGTGTAACCGAGAAAATAACCTGGTCTTGGAAGTAGAACATGTTAAACCATCAAAGACTAAATGTTGAATTCCGATTACTAAGAATATGGAGCATCTGTATGAAGGCAACTGAAATGTGCAAATATGCAGTATTTCCGAACCTGTAGAAAGGAGTAAACATAAACTTAAGAGACAATTTAGACATCAGGTATGACAAGTGTAACTGTAAACGCTAAGAGTATAGTATGTACCTTGAAAACCTGAATAAGAAGGAAGGCCACAAAATCCAGAAAATCCCATATGGATAATTGTCAACGTTAGATGAAGTGGAAAATTGAAGTATTTTGGAGATAGAACCCACTGCATAAACAACAAACGGCTATAGTCACTAACAAAGACTATGAATGAGTACTGCCAAACACTAAGGTTTCATTTCATATACACACAGAATTAGATTCAAACCTCAACTGTACATTCTACTTTCAGAGATACAACCTATAGCATGTAAAAACAAAATCCAACAGCTACACATGCACATCCTATATGAAGATCTGCATAAACGCTATGCTAAAGAGAGTAAAGTAGGCTCAGCAAAAATCACCTTGTTGTATAGTAGGAATCCAGAAGAGAGTATACGACATTGATAGGTGCAAAGGCTGGAGATCAACATAAAATCTTCCAACATTGATACAAAACTCCCAGATATCTTTGAGGTGAGCTTTATACCCTAGCTTTTGCTCTTTCCTTTGCTTTCACTGAATCCTTGTCCCATTTTGGTCGATCTTGAATGTCTATTATCCCGCTGCACTAAACAAATATTTGATCTTAAAAGTAGCCATTGTTTAATCATCTATAGAAGTTCATGTTGTTTCCTAATTCTGCAGCTGGAGCCAGCTTTTGAAGAAGAATTTGCAGAGGGTGAGCTGAGAGATGATCAGGTTGAAAGGCAGCGTTTTGATGAAACTGAGTCCAAGCAGGAATGCAGTGGCAATTCAACACCTGAGCGACGACGAAGATCTACCAGGTTTGCGAATTTGGGATTGTTCTCTCATATTCTAATTTTGTTAACATCAATTCGCAATTAACAATTCCCAATCGACTAAACAATTTCCAATTCCCAATTAGCAATTCCTAATCTTAACCAAACAGATCAAAACAAAAGAGTAAACAAACAGTAGAGAGATCACTTTCAAAGATCTATTTTTTTTTCAAATCAAACGTTGATTGACAAGAGAGAAGTGTAGAAATTGGATCATACCTCGTTAAGATCGATTAGACTCCTGCTTGGGTTTCCCGAATAGTCGATTCATGATAGTGCTCAATTTCACCGAAACCCAATTCGCCAAGAACACAGGCCACTAAAAATTTCAGATTTGGGCACCATACTGATATATACAAGCCAAAAATCTTCCTAAATCAAGCCAAAAAATTCAGATATTGATCTAGATGGATGTATGATGAGTTTCTTCCTCCATCCAGATGAAACTCTTCTTCGATGACGAAAAGAGAAAAGACGACAGAGATAAACAAAAAAAGAAAAACACCGCTTTTTTTTTTGTTCCTAAACTTTTACTCAAAAGGCTGACACGTGTTAGCTAAGCACCGTTTGTTTCTAAATTGTCTAAGCTAAAGATTGATTGTTAGTTAATTAAGATTTTTGATTTATTTTTTTAGCTTTTTAAGCTAACAACTTTGCTTAAATGCAACCAATGGAAATAGATGCTCTTAGCTAAATCTAAAAATGGACTATATATGGATGTTGCACTAAAAGAAAAATGATTATATATAAATTAAATACATTTAATTTCATCGTATAAATTGGATAAAATTTAGGGTTTCTTAGTTTTTTAGTATTTTTTTAAAACTTAATTAGAATTATAGTCACTTTACTATTTACAATTAGAAAAAAACATTCTGTTTTGCACTGTTACACTAATAGAATGAATTGTGTAATAGAGTTTTGAGTGTGTTGTGTAAATTACCAAAAAGGATTTTTGTGTTTCTCTCTCCCATCTATCTCTCGTTTCTCTTTCCATGGGATCTCTGCATTTTCATTCTCTCTCACCATCTATCTCTTTTTCTCTCTTATTAAATCTCTCTCTCTCCATCTATCTCTCTCTTTTTTTCTCTCTCTCCTAGAACATCCGACAATGATTCTAGATTTATATTCTGATAATTCAGATTATTATCTATTTCAGTTTAAACTTGATAGAAGCCGATCATTGAAGCAGACTAAGATCTCAACTTATTTGCCAATTTTCTAGGGATTTTATTTTCATAATAGTGATTATAATCTATGAATAAAAACTAGAAACTTGAAAGGAACAAAAAAAATTACAATTAGCAGCGTTAGGTTTCTTGTGGGGAAGAAGAAGTCAAATCAAAATTACAAATTTACCCCTTTGATTTAATTAAAAGGGATAAAAAGGAGGTAATGTTGTTTGAACCCAAGTGGATGGAGAACAAACCAAGCCACATTTACCACTATGCTATAATACTTTTCATATATTATTAACGACTATGACTTTATATAACTTATTTACGGATAGAAAATCATGAATTTATTCTTTAACGCTTAGTTCCCGGTTTAATGTAATGAGAAATAAGATGCATAATCATAATTAAGATAATTTGTAACAAAGTTTAATTAACTATTTTATCTTTTGTCTAGTAATTTTTGTGTACGGTTTAAACTGTTCAGCATGTTGGATAGATTTACACATTCCAGCAATATTTGTGTACGGTTTAAACCATCCAGCATGTTGGATAGATTCACACCTTCCAGCAATATTTGTGTACGGTTTAAACCATCCAGCATGGTGGATAGAATCACACCTTCCAGCAATATTTGTGTACGGTTTAAACCTTCCAGCATATTGAATATATTCAAGTCTTCCAACAATATTGGTGTACGTTTTAAACCATCCAGCAATTTGGATAGATTCAAACTATCCAACAGTATTTGTGTACGGTTTAAACAATCCAGTATTTTGGATAGAATCAAACCGTCCAGTAGTATTTGTATACGATTTAAGATCATCAAACTACATATTAGTAAATAATATATTTCTATAACGGCGGATTTTAATCATACACATTTTTGGTTGGACGAATATGTCTATTTTCATATTTTGCCAATTGCAAATAGTAAACGTACTATTTTTCAAAATATGTTTTAAAAACGTATGTATTTTTCAATTATCTCTGAAATTTATTGGTTTGGATTGTTTTACTGCAATAATTTGATTTTTTATTTATTTATTTATATAGTTTTCGATTTGTTGGATTTGTATAGTAACCATTTAATATATTTATTGAATCATATATTGATTAACAAAAAAAAAAAGACTTCAGATTAAAGTATGTTAGATGAGTTTTTGTTGGTGTTGAATATCCTAAACAAGACCTCATCTCATACCATGAAATCCCGAGGAAAGTTGAAGAAGGCCCATATTTGGCGTCGTCTATAAAAAAAAGATACATATGTGTGTAACTTTCTAACTCCAAAGTGCAAAGTCAGATATGGCAAGTGATGAACAGTCCAAATCCTACTGAGTAAACAAAGGGTTACTAGGAGGATTACAACCGTTTGTTTTCCACTCGGGTTTAAAATTGATTATATATATACATGTGTTATAAAAAAATGAAAAAAATATTTAATTTTACAATATATGTGTTATAAATCTATTTCTGAGTTTCTCGAAGGATCCTTAACCAGGCAAACCAACCGGTAATGCCGATGGAAAGACTAAGGGTGATATTAAGAACGTTAGCTGTGACGGAAAAAGAATTATTATGTAAATCTGCAAGAATCCCAGCTTTACACGAATTGCAATCGAAGCATAATGTATCTGCAGAATTGTTCCATCTCTTGCAATCATCTTCAAAATTGTTATAATATCTTGAAACTGTCCAAATATTTGGTTTTTCGTATTTCAATCCACATGAAAGTGGTGGTTTGCAGCAACCCGACTGTTAAAAAAAAAAAATAATAATAATTAGAATGATACAAACCGGAATCAAAATTAAACCACTTCATACTAGATTCGGTTAATGTGACTTAGGTTTAATAATTCTTTCTAAACCAAAATTGTATTTATCATATATATAGCGTACTTGTATCAATTTATAGCTTACGTTCTTACGTACCTGTATAGGAGTTAGATTCATCTGATAAAACTCAGAAGCTGATATGTTTTGGTTTAACTTGTTACAAACATGGTCCTTAACAAGACATCTCCTAGTACGATACCAGTCATCGTCTTTGATGACCAACCTACGAACCCATCCTGAGTAATCCTCGAACCTATACTCACCGATCGCGGTCCCAGGAAACAACCTAGAACCGGTCTCCTTATTTAGAAAAGTGAAGAAGGCGGCTTTCGCCACGATCACAAACATCCACAAGAAGAAGATAAAGAAGTGGATTCGGAAGAGACAATCGGATTTTAAGTAAGCTGCGTAGAATCCAGAGAGGGACATGACGAGCAATGAGAAGCTTATGAAGATTCCGGGAGTTGTGACGGACCGGTTACACTCATCGGTCCTGTAATGCAATATTATGACGGTAACAAACCAGAACACCGCTGTGACGAGGAAGATTGCGTTTGAGATCAAGAAAATGGTATTGCATGGGAATGAGATCTTCTTGAAACACGATAATGAAGAAGGTTTCTCATTGTTTAATTGTTCTTCACTATCTTTAGCCATTATTGTGTTATAATGCCGAAAACTTTGTCAAAGAGAAAAAGTGGTCAAAACTATTAAGAAGCTATAATGAAGAAGGAACAAAGAGTTCGATGCTGACCTGTTGCAAAAGATAAGTTTAGGGTTTGTAGCTTGTAATTTAAGGAAACACACATGAAACCAGAAGACATAAAAACTAAAAATAAAAAGCTTGCCTGTGTTTTTTTATTTGTTGTTACTTGTTAGTTTGTTGTTGACCCGGTTCGGTAAAATATTCCTTAACTAAAAATATGTTTTTTTGACCAAAATATTAGTCGTTGACATAAGAAAAAAAAGCGGTTGAAATAGAACTAATTCTGTAAAATTGTAAACTACAGCTTGATTAGTTTTGTTGATTATAAAAATCAAAACCAATACAACCACCATGTTACAGTGCGTGAAACGAAGAGCAAATAAGCTCAAACCCCAAACCAGAGTTTTAGTGTTTTGCTCCATCATTGTCGGCCATTAAGATTAATTAAAACTATATAATAAAAAATAACAACACGAACATGTTCCGTTAATTACAATAATATCGCCAAAACTTGTTTCCTCAGTGCTCCCAAAGAAACTAAACTACGTTACTACTATAACCAATTAACCAATAACCATCCAAACAAAATATTAATTAATCTAGCTAAAACCTTTTTATTAGTTATTTTGAAACAATATAATGTTTTCATGGACTTAGAGGTAAAGACTTGTTGTGAACTGGCCGTCTTCTTCTAAACGTACGATAATCCATCGATAGATATTTCGATAGAGCCTTCTTCTCTTCTTCTTCTTCTTCACTTAATACTTTCTTCTCTTCATCCTTAGATTTTCCTGTGAAATAATAAAAAGATGAACTAGATTTAATACAAATCATCTCATCATAGAATCCTAGAGAGGTTTCGAATCTTTTCGTTTAATTTTACTTGCAACTAAAAACAAAATTCTAAGATAAAAATAGACATTGATAAACTTTTTCTTCTGACATAGTCAAATATTCACATGGTTGACTACAGAAGTGTGCTTAAGATATTAGATATGTCAGTTTGCTAATTACCTATTTCTAAATAAATGTCTAAATAACTTATATACTATTTAACAAAAACGATCATTTCCAAATGATTGATTTACCTGATGAGGTGACTCGAAGTTGTTCGCTTGAACCTTCATGAACTGTTGATGTCATCACCTATTCATTTGCAAAGGACAAAATTTGATTAGAAACTTGGAGTCTTGAGGAGATAAAATACATATACACGTGCATGTACACTAATCTCTTACATTGTCATGTTCACTAGAGATGATCATTAGCTTCCGCGACACCGTTTTAATAATGGTCTCTTCCCTTAAACCTGTAATGTTGTTACTAAAGTCAGTTAATTCAATCGGTTAGAAAAAACATAGTAAAACTACGCAAGACTTCGTCTAAAGAAAAACTCCTTCTAAATTTTCATAGACTTGATATTCAAAACTTTGTGGTTTTAAGAAATAGAAAGAAACAACTTAATCACCTTGGCTAGGAGATGAGTAGAGAGGGTTGATTTGTAGAGATGAAGTTGGAGTTAGAAGCAATAAAATGGCTAGTGCACAAAGCAAGAAGGTGACTTTAATTAGCTTCATATTCTTCAAAGTGATTTTAGATGTGATAAGCTTTTTTGTGCTATCTTTCTTCTTCTTCTCTTCTTTTATATCAACCAAAAGGAACTAACACACATATATTGTATCTATCTGTCTATATATAATATATTAATGTGTCTTGTGAGATAGAGAGTGCACGAAACACAAAAGTGAGAGTTTCAAAAAAAGGTTGAAGATACTGTTTATTAAAAAATATATATAAAAGATTTGATCATGTCAAGGTTTAAAAAGGGGTTCACGCCATTGAGGCTCGTTCTCGGGGTTGTTTACTTGTTTGTATTGGGACAAACACAAGTTTGGCATCACACTTCATCAAACCCAATTTGTCGAGTCTTCGCCTTTCTGTCTTTTTTTGTCCCTATCTATTATATCCCACGTTCTTTGTATACTATTTTCCATCACCTTTTCGTGAAAAATATTCCTTTATATTACCATCTTATACAAGATATATGTATAAAGAGAAAGATATAGACCCAACACTGAATCATCTTTTAGAAGTTGGAAACCCTTCACCATTCATGTAAATTAACTTGATGTATATATAGTTTTAGACAATCGATGTATATATGTTGAATCTCATGATGATCACAATCAATTGAGATGCTAGATATCAAATAATACTTGTATAAGTTGATTATGTTAAGTGCATGCACAATTATGATCCTAAAGATTAGTATGTTTATCTATGTATTTTCGATAACGTACGTGTTTATTTCTTGAAATAGTTGATGTCTTTTTCTTTATATAGATTTATTTTTTCAAAGATTTAAGTTCAAGTTATATTGACATATGGTTTATATAATAATTTATGCGTGCTTCTCTTTACGAGTAGGTAAGAACAAACAAAGTTGTTGAGATTATCACATCATATGTGCCTAAACCTTTTGCTCGTTTTCTCTTATCTTTTCTCTCACTTTTTGGACATTCACACGCCTAAGTTACTTGCTTAAAACTGCTACGTACCCAAATAGGTGAAGATGAGAACATCACTTTTAGTATAGTTTGTTACAAAACACATTTGCTAATGGCATCATTGAACATTGATCTTATCACGTCCAAAACTTTCCCAACTCCAATATAGTCAACTAACCAAAAAAACGTGTGTGGCCCAATGGTTTGTGCAAGTGAATTATATGGTTATGACTTATGACTATTTCTTGACATAGTAGATATATTATTAAATCTAAATATAAAAGAAAAACTTAATTAATTCATCATAGTATATAAGTAAAAATAGTAACAGCAGCGAGACAACGGTCTTGAAATCGCTGAGAGTCAAGACACATGTCTTGGAACATGGAAAAGAGGTTGACCCCAAGTCGCTGAAATGTTTGACCAAATGACATTGAACTTGTGGAAATTACTTGAAACTATAAATGATATATTACAAGTTTATTAACAAAGTGTACTATAGTTAATTGTAATATTTTTCTAGGAATGATCATGTAGCTATTTTGCCTATCTAGTGGGTATAAGGAAAATATGGAACATGAATTTACAGTTGTGGATTTGAATTAAAACAATGTTGCTCGTGAGTAAATTATTGAGTTCTTTTTTATTAAGTTAGGGTGACAAATTCTTAAATTATTATATGTTAATGATGTGAGTGTGGATTTTTTCTTAAAACAGTTTGGTGCTCATTCTTGATTTGCTATTATGGTATTCAGACACATTGTTGTGAGCTTATGATACATTGTTTTTAGCATCTTTGAGAGTTGAGAACTGTGCTAAATCCTTGTGATTGATTAAAAATTACGAGTTGGATCAATGTTTAAATAGGATTTTCAATGCAAGATTTGTTTAGTTTTCTTAGCTGGACATATTAGAAATCTGGAGATTTATCCTCAAAAAGAGTTTTATTCTATTTATAATGGTAAAAAAAACAGCTGACAGTAAATTTACAAGACTTGATTGGTAAACTATTTTACCATTAGGATAACAAATTTACCATTGCCTTATCTTAAGTTCGAAATCAAGCATTGATATGCTCAAATTAATCTTTAGAGATATTCTCTCAAATTAAGAGATCACTACAGTACTTAGGGGTCGAATTCCACAAGGACTCAAGACTACACAATAAATTATAGAGTTTTATGATTACGCTAAACAGATTAAGTTGAATTAAATAAGAAAAATAATACAAAATATTAAAAATAAAACTGTTGTAAATTCAGAGGATCAAAAAGTTAGGCCTAGAGAATTTTTCAAGAAATTATGAAATATTATATTAATAATTAAATAGGATTCAAGCAATTAAAAATCAGATCTAGAACTCTAAACACAATTTATAAAATAAATCAGTTCTCACTGCAAATATTATCTAAATTTAAAACAAGAAAATCCAAATATTTTTGTAAAATTCTAGGTTAAAAAACAGTTTTAAATTCAGGTTTAGATAAGTTCACAAAATTACTAAATCAAATCTCTTTACAGAAAGTAATTTTGCTCATCAAAGATTTTAATCAGGAAAATCAATTATATTCTCATATCAATTTATTTTCCTAGGTTATTAATTTTCCAGAAAATCAAAATATCTTTGTAAAATTCTAGGTTAAAAATAAGCTTTAAATTCAGGTTTAGATAAGTTCACAAAATTACTAAATCAAATCTCTTTACAGAAAGTAATTTTGCTCATCAAAGATTTTAATCAGGAAAATCAATTATATTCTCATATCAATTTATTTTCCTAGGTTATTAATTCTAGGTGATTAAGCAAGAATTAATATGAAGAACTACCTATGATGAAGATCTAGAAAGATAATGAATCCTAAATAAACAGATCTAATAAATCATAAAATCCCTGTGAACCTAACAAGCAAACTACTCAGACATATTCAATGAAGAACAAATCATAATTCTGAATAATAAGCAATTGAAATTAAAAGAGTAAAAGGGAGTTCAAGAATTCTTCTTCTACAAAGCAAATCTCTCTCTCTCTCCAAAGCTCTCAAAATCTCACAGGGTTGCAGGAAAATAAAACTTGCTAGAAAATAACTTAAGGGTTTCTAAAACCTAAAAATACTAAATATATGTCCTAAAACACGTCAAGGGACTAATGATGCAAATATGGAAAACTTCGGGCAAATTTGTAAACTTCCAAAACTTGCTTCTCTCTCGGCTAAAACAGGGTGTCGATCGATGCTAATGCATTGTCGATCGACACCATCACTCTGAATCGAATCCAGCTTCTCTTCCTTGATGAATTGCTCCAAAATCTATCTAATTTCTCCATTTTGCTCCTTTCATGCCAAATTCCTATAAAACCTGTAAAGACTCTCAAAGAACCTAAAAGCACATCAAAAGATTCTAAAAGACTTCTTATACCATGGTTAAAAACCATAAAAACAATGATATATCAACTCCCCCAGATTTAGCCTTTGCTTGACCTCAAGCAAAACATAAGTTTAGACCTGTGAAAAAGGTTTGGATACTGGGAACTCACTCAACTGCATGATGATTCTTATTCGCACTTTTCATTTACCTGACTCAAGAACTTAATTCTTATACTTAACCATGACAAGCATCAACATTCCTTACTCAAATCTCACAATCCTTTGGAATCTCTGAAATCTCCATTGTCATCTCATTAATCAATATTAAAGCACAAATAAGGTGAATTCTTACCAAGGGAATATCGATCAATGGCATATGGACTCTCTTCAGGCCAAGACATTCTTCATACATTTCCTTTCCTCTCCCTTTTCTCACTTCCAATGGGTTGATTTTTTTTTTCAAACATTTTCTCTTTTTTTTTTTTCTGAATTAAAGGTGTAAGCGAATACCGGGGTCATTGGTAATTTACCTACCCCTCGCTTCCAAACTTTGTGTGATCATTTGACTCAAAAGTAGAATAATGAGGTCACAAGTAATTTACCTACCCCTCTAAACTGATCAAAATCATCTCATATTTTGTTCTTCTCTCTTCTAATTGCACAGTCTTGTATGGCCCGAAGAAGAAGTCTAGTCCACTGATTTCCAACTCCCTAGGCAAGAGAATTAAGTCCAATTAAATCCTTATAAAATTTGAGACAATGTTAGATCAATCAGATATCCATTGAATAAGGGCTTTCGAGATTGTTGATAAGGCTCATAGTCTTTCTAAGCTTCAGTTCTGAGATCAAGCATAAACAAGTAATCATTAGAGTGTTAGTCAAATAAGAGAAATCATTAATCAAGATCATAATTTCCAAAGACAAAAATAAAAATTTTGAAAATTTTGACTCAAACTTTATGGTTTTGACTGACACAACTGAAACTCAAAAACAAAAACGTAGTTAGTAGACAACCTCCCCCAGACTTAAACAACACTGACTCCAGTGTTATCAAGTAAGAGGAAAGCTAAAAGAAACAAAAATATATGGAAATTGTAATGAAAAGATGAACTGATTCTCGGGTTACCCATTGGTGTCGACCGACACCATTGCAGTGTCGATCGACACCCTTGGCGAATGGTGAATTCATGGCCGAAACTCCTTGTTAGTTGTAGTTAGTTGTGTTGATGTGTTGTTAGATCAATCCTTGGATGATTATTCTGTTAAGAAACATTCAAACACAAGTTAAAAGCAACATGATAAATAGATAGTTCATAATTTCAAACAAAATTCAAACAAAAACTGACTCAATGCAAAACGAAAAATGACTCAAAAGCAAAAAAAAAACCTAGAAGTGGGTTGCCTCCCACTAAGCGCTTGTTTTCAGTCATTAGCTTGACTGTTTTGAAGCTCAGACGTCCGGTGGATCGGAAAGTGGCAATGAATGATGCCGAGAGGAATGTCTCATCATCCAAGGTGGTGTATAAGCTTTAGAAGAGTGAGGTCTACCAAGGACATGAGGAACATGACCAAGCCACGAGATTATTGTAGAGCGTTTGTTTCTAGGTTTGGGTAAAGAAGATGCATACCTTTGCCTTACCTGAGGACTCTGGAGTGTGGAGTGGGGGGGCTTTCTGTTTGGGAACAACTTTATGATTTGGAGCATCAGTTTTAGACAAGATCTATCTCGGATGTGGAGGGGTGTCGACCGATGCTAATATGGTGTCGGTCGACACTGAGCCTGATGCTCGTGTATTTGCTTCTTTGCAGCTTATCTCAGCAATCTTCTCAACAGAAAATGTATGTCCATCAATGGTAGGAGCTCTCCTCAGCTTATGCATCTCAAAGTTCACACTTAAACCATCCACATTCAGTGTTATGTGTCTCTTCTGCACATCTATGATGGCACCAGCTGTAGCCAAGAAAGATCTTCCTAAGATGAGAGGGCCTTTAGACTCTTTATCATACTTCAGCACCACAAAGTCAGTGGGAATCATGAACTTTCCAACCTTAATTGGAATATCCTCTTAGACACCTTCAGGAATTCTCTGAGATCTATCAGCTAAGATAAGAAATAATCTAGTTGGCCTGAATTCTGTCATCCCAAGTTTCACAACAACAGAATGTGGCATCAAGTTAATACTAGAGCCTAGATCACAAAGTGAGTGAGCAAACCGTTCTGCAGAGATAGAACAATCAAGTACAAAGCTTCCATGATCTAGTAATTTCTCTGCAGTCCTACACTGAATCATTGCGCTCATTTTCTTAGAAACAACCACCTCTTGCTTCTTCTCTTTCTTTTTCTGTGGAGGCTGGTTCAAAAGAATTGCACTGACATCCTTGGTAAGTAGTGCTCCTTCTTCAGGGCTCAAACCATTGGACACCATTCTCTTCACATACCGCTTAAGTGGTGGTGAAAGCTTTACTGCATCAATCAAAGACATCTCAATCATCACCTTGTCCATCATTGCCTTGCATCTAGCTTCCTCCATCTCCTGCTTAGACCTTCTTGGCTTAGGAAAAGGAATCTTTGGTCTGTACACCCTCTCAACAGCTGCTGGAACCTGAGATTTTGTGTTTTCCGATTATGTCTGAGAAGGGTATCATCTGAAGTCGAGAGTTTGGTCGATTTCTCCCCTTGTTCTGCAGAAAAAATTTCATCACCATTTTCATCTCTCACTGATATGGCATTGCAAGCATGTTTAGGGTTTGACTCAGTTCTTCCAGGGAGAAAACCCTCTTGCTTTTTAACAGATCCAGCAGTTTGTGCCACTTGACTCTCCAGCTTTTTAACATGAACATTCAGTGCATCAATCCTCCCAGTAAGCTCATTGTAGACATTGTCGATTTTTCCATTGAATGTCACTATCATATTCTCCTATCCCTGAAGAAGCTGCTCAAGCATGACCTCCATTCTACTCTCCAAAGGAGTTTGTGGAGGTGGAGACTGATAGGAAGAGTTCCCATAAGTCCTTGTGAAGTTGTTCCCTTATTGCTGCTTTTGAAAATCAGGCTTAGGAGTGTAGCCCAAAGAGTTCCCACTGTAAGGCTTGTTGTTTTGCTGATTACCGAATCTCTGACCCTGATTTCCATAGACAAAGTTGACATTTGTTTCTTTATTCCCTGTCTCAGGTGGTGGCTCAAATGTCTCAAGTTCAGCAGCAAAGTGAACTGATTTCTTTCCCACAAGAAGATTATGCATTGAATCTAGTTTAGCATTGACTGAAGCTAACTGGTTTGAATCAAATCCTCCATGCAATCTCTTCCTTTCAGCATCAGTTCTCTTAGTACTATTACTGGAGGCCAAATTCTCAATCAAAACTTCAGCATCTTCTAGATATCTTGTCTTGAAGTTGCCATGGCTTGCAGCATCCAAAGCCAACTGATACTCCCAGTCACATCCTCTGAAGAAGATACTCAACAGTTGTACCCTTGAGAAACCATGGTGTGGGCAATCCCTCTGATAATCTTTGAATCTCACCCAAGCTGCTTTGAAGGCTTCATCTGGTCTCTGCTTGAAAGAGGACAGCTTGACTCTCAACTCATCTGACATTGCATCATCATAGAAGTAGTTGAGGAAAGCCACCTTGATGTCATGCCAATTTGTCAATGATCCAGCTGGTAACTGCTTCAACCACTGAGATGCCTCTCCTACAAGTGAGTAAGGAAAGAGTTTGCAGTAGATGTAATCCTCAGTCACTCCATTAGCCTTGATACTGGTAACAAGGTCCTCAAAATGCTCAATGTGGTCCAAAGGCTTCTCATTGGGCAGGTTAGAGAAAGGTCTCTGCCCAACTAGTTGAAAGTAAGTTGGTTTCAACTCAAAATCATTCCTCTGGAATGGAGGAGGAACAATAGCAGACCGGTTCTCATATACAAGATCAGCATGGTTGTAGTCAGCAATGGTCCTGATCAAGTCTCGGTTGTTCTCCTGTCTTCGAACCAGATTATTAACGTGGTTTGCAGCTCCACGTCCGTCTGCAGGAAGGGGGTGTCGATCGATACCCTGTTGGTGTCGATCGACACCATCGACAACAGCAGCTTGCTCGTCGCCAACAACAACTTCAGCAATAACATTCCCTTCTGCATCAAGCTTTTGACCCTGCTCGTTACGTAAGTGGCCCTCTTGATCCCTCAAAGCACCATCCTCATCACGCATCAGAATGACTGTGTTAACCATCTTCAAGGATTTGGCTGATTTTCAGTTTTCACGCTCTAGCTTTCCCAACTCTTGGTTTGTAAGCTTCACAGTAGGACCAATCTTGTTGCTCCTTGTGTTAGGCTTATTAGGCATATACCTGAAACACCAAAGAGAAGAAAAACAAAAACGTGTAAGTAGAAAATAAAAACAAAAATTTAGACGAAATTAAAAACTCATATCTAATGGTAGATCAAAGAGTCCCCGGCAACGGCGCCAAAATTTGATATGCTCAAATTAATCCCTAGAGCTACTCTCTCAAATTAAGAGATCACTACAGTACTTAGGCGTCGAATTCCACAAGAACTCAATACTACACAATAAATTATAGAGTTTTATGATTACGCTAAACAGATTAAGTTGAATTAAATAAGATGCAAAATATTAAAAATAAAACTGTTGTAAATTCAGAGGATCAAAAAGCTAGGACTAGGGAATTTCTCAGGAAATTATGAAATATTAAATCAATAATTAAATAGGATTCAAGCAATTAAAAATCAGATCTAGAACTCTAAACACAATTTGTAAAATAAATCAGTTCTCACTGCAAATATTATCTAAGTTTAAAACCAGAAAATCCAAATCTCTTTGTAAAATTCTAGGTTAAAAATCAGCTTTAAATTTAGGTTTAGATAAGTTCACAAAATTACTAAATCAAACCTCTTTGCAGAAAGTAATTTTGCTCATCAAAGGTTTTAATCAGGAAAATCAATTATATTCTCATATCAATTTATTTTCCTAGGTTATTAATTCTAGGTGATCAATCAAGAATTAGTATGAAGAACAACCTATAATGAAGATCTAGAAAGATAATGAATCCTAAATAAACAGATCTAATAAATCATAAAATCTCTGTGAAAAACCTTGAACCTAACAAGCAAACTACTCAGACATATTCAATGAAGAACAAATCATAATTCTGAATAATAAGCAATTGAAATTAAAAGAGTAAAAGCGAGTTTAAAAATTCTTCTTCTACAAAGCAGATCTCTCTCTCTCTCCAAAGCTCTCAAAATCTCACAGGGTTGCAGGAAAATAAAATTTGCTAGAAAATAACTTCAGGGTTTCTAAAACCTAAAAATACTATATATATATATGTCCTAAAACACGTCCAGGGACTAATGATGTAAATATGGAAAATTTCGGGCAAATTTGTAAACTTCCAAAACTTGCTTCTCTCTCGGCTAAAACAGGGTGTCGATCAATGTTATGGCAGTGTCGTTCGACACCATCACTCTGAATCGAATCCAGCTTCTCTTCCTTGATGAATTGCTCCAAAATCTCTCTAATTGCTTCATTTTGCTCATTACATGCCAAATTCCTATAAAACCTGTAAAGACTCTCAAAGAACCTAAAAATACATCAAAAGACTCTAAAAGACTTCTTATACCATGGTTAAAAACCACAAAAACCATGATATATCAACTCCCCCAGGCTTAGCCTTTGCTTGCCCTCAAACAAAACATAAGTTTAGACCTGTGAAAGAGGTTTGGAAACTGGGAACTCACTCAACTGCATGATGATTCTTATTCGCACTCTTCATTTACTTGACTCAAGATCTTACTTCTTATACTTAACCATGACAAGCATCAACATTCCTTACTCAAATCCCACAATCCTTTGGAATCTCTGAAATCTCCATTGTCATCTCATTAGTCAATATTAAAGCACAAATAAGGTGAATTCTTACCAAAGGAATATCGATCAATGGCATATGGACTCTCTTCAAGCCAAGACATTCTTCATACATCTCCTTTCCTCTCCCTTTTCTCACTTCCAAGGGGTTGATTTTTTTTTTTCAAACATTTTTTTTTTCTGAATTAAAGGTGTAAGCGAATACCGGGGTCATTGGTAATTTACCTACCCCTCGCTTCCAAGCTTTGTGTGATCATTTGATTCAAGAGTAGAATAATGAGGTCACAAATAATTTACCTACCCCTCTAAACTGATCAAAATCATCTCATCTTTTGTTCTCCTCTCTTCTTTTATTTTCTGATCTTTTTTTTTAAAGTACTGAAGGGAAGAGAGAGAGGAGACATACTTTGAAAAATTGCACAGTCTTGTATGGCCCGAAGAAGAAGTCTAGTCCACTGATTTCCAACTCCCTAGACAAGAGAATTAAATCCAATTAAAATCCTGATAAAAGTTGAGACAACGTTAGATCAATCAGATATCCATTGAATAATGACTTTCGAAATTGTTGATAAGGCTTATAGTCTTTCTAAGCTTCAGTTCTGAAATCAAGCATAAACAAGTAATCATTAGAGTGTTAGTCAAATAAGAGAAATTACGATTTAAGTTCATAACAGTAAATTTAAAGCGAAAACTAAACAAAACGATATCCCATCAAAATGGTTCTAATTTTTGAAATGGTATAATTTTATTTTTTGGTCTCATTTTGTTTTATTCGCCATATTCTTTTTTTTTTGTCGACTCTGCTTAATATCTCTTGTATTTTTTGTTATTTTGCTTTATTCGTGTATATTCTATTTTTTTGTGTTGATTCTTGTATTGTTGCATTATTTCATAATTCTTAATCATTTTTTTTTTACTATTCTAAAATAATTATCGTTTTTTTATCATCAGTCAAATTCATAATAGAAAAATGTCAACAAATTTACAATGAATCATAGTAAAAATATGAATTTAAATAATACTAATATTTATTATCTCTATAATATTTTAATTTCTTATCCAACTCTCAAAGAACTCAAAAAGTGTATTAGTGGTTAAGTTTCTTAAATTCTTATTAACGATTTAATCTACAGTCATCACCGGCGGATTTTAAATTAACTAGAGTCAGTTGAATCATATATATACACATTATTTAGTCAGCATTTTATTTTTCTAACAATTTAGGGTTTTGTGAAAAAAAAACCTTAACCGCCTCTTCACCAGCGCCGCCTTGGCTCTTCTCAAAACTCCGATTTGTTCTTCTCAGGTAAGCAAGCTTCTTCGATCCTCATCCTTTCCTTTTTTTTTTTCATTTCTTCCTTCTCTAAGGTTCGTATCAAAATCCTCGTAGAAACTTTTAATCGGAATCAATTTGTTTTCATCGTGTTCGCTGTTGTGTAGAAATCTCTAATTCCGATTCAGATCTCTAGATATTGATGTTTCCGTTATCGAATCTGTTGCTCATCGCGTATTTGATTTTGATGTTTTAGAGAAGAAGAGATGTCAGTAATGGATGAATCAGGCATGTTCAAGGTTCAGCAAACCATCGGAAGTGTATTGTGTTGCAAGTGTGGTGTTCCCATGCCACCAAACGCAGCCAACATGTGTGTGAATTGTCTTCGTTCCGAAGTCGATATCACTGAAGGTTTGCAGAAGAGTATTCAGATCTTCTATTGCCCTGAGTGCACTTGTTACTTGCAGCCACCAAAGACTTGGATCAAAGCTCAGTGGGAATCTAAAGAGCTTTTGACCTTTTGTATCAAAAGGTTGAAGAATCTCAATAAAGTGAAGCTTAAGAACGCTGAATTCGTTTGGACTGAGCCTCATTCCAAGAGGATTAAGGTTAAGTTGACCGTTCAAGCTGAGGTTCTTAACGGTGCTGTTCTTGAGCAGTCTTATCCTGTTGAGTATACGGTTAGAGATAATCTCTGTGAGTCTTGCTCTAGGTTTCAGGCTAATCCTGATCAGTGGGTTGCTTCTGTTCAGCTTAGGCAGCATGTTTCTCATAGGAGGACTTTCTTTTATCTGGAACAGTTGATTCTTAGGCATGATGCTGCTTCACGAGCCATTAGGATCCAGCAGGTTGATCAGGGGATTGATTTCTTCTTTGGGAATAAAAGTCATGCTAATAGCTTTGTGGAGTTTCTGAGGAAAGTTGTCCCTATTGAGTATCGCCAGGACCAACAGCTGGTGTCTCATGATGTCAAGAGCAGTTTGTACAACTATAAGTACACTTACTCTGTTAAGATCTGTCCTGTTTGCCGTGAGGATCTTGTATGCTTGCCTTCGAAAGTTGCTAGCGGCTTGGGAAACCTTGGTCCACTTGTGGTGTGCACTAAAGTATCTGATAACATCACTCTACTTGATCCGAGAACTCTAAGGTGTGCCTTCTTGGATGCGAGACAGTACTGGAGATCTGGATTTCGATCTGCGCTCACCAGCAGACAGCTTGTGAAGTACTTTGTGTTTGATGTTGAATCGCCCGTTGGTGAGGCGACTGTTGGAGGGCAAAAGTACGCTCTATCCTATGTCCAAATAGCCCGTGAATCAGACATTGGTAAGATGTTTTATGTCCAAACCCATCTAGGACACATTCTGAAACCGGGGGATCAAGCTCTGGGCTATGACATCTATGGAGCTAATGTGAACGACAATGAAATGGAGAAATACCGTCTGAGTGTGAAGAATGGGCTTCCTGAAGCGATTCTGATCAAGAAATGTTACGAGGAGCAGAGAGAGAGGAAGCAGAAGAAACCCCGTAACTGGAAGCTCAAGTCGCTTCCAATGGAAATGGATGATTCAAGAGGCAGGGTTGATCCGGAGAAGACAGACAAGGAATACGAAGAGTTTTTGAGGGATCTTGAAGAAAACCCTGAGCTAAGGTTCAACATATCCTTGTACAAGGACAAGGATTACCAAGCTTCTGAGACTGCCTCAATGACAGATGGAGAAGGTGCACCAACTGTGCCTATTGAAGAATTGCTTGCTGATCTTGACCTCAGTGAGGAGGAAGAAGATGATGATGACGAGGAGAACATGGCCGAGTAACAACTTCCTTTCTCCGATGCTCAAAAAGGTTTTAAGTTTGATCCCAAAACTTTTCTATGGTACTCTTGTGTTTCAAGTTTTGCCTTTTAGCTATTATTTGTCCAAGTTTTGTTTTGAATGTAAGCTCAACCGTTTCTTGTTCTGGCTACTCCATGTGTTGAAAATTTCTGGCTATTGTACTTGGTTTGAAATTTTGATTTTGGATATTCGTAATTTTTACATAACAGAAGTTAATCTAAAAGACTCTTCATTGTAAAAATTATAATAAACGCATCGGTTACACATAAACCAACCATTCTGAAACCAAAACTTATAGCCCCTAAACTGTTAACCAAAATAGTAACTACCAAAATGCCAATTACACACACCATGGCATGACTATAAATCACTCACCCATAAAAAAAAAAAGAAAAAAAAAAAAGAGAAAAAAATTATTTACTTTCAGTACTGAAAAAAAAAGCACTCCAAATTTAAGGAAATATTGTAAATTTAGTAGATCTTTCTTCTTCTTCTGTGCTTCAAAGTGAGAAGCTTTAGGACTAAAATTGTAGAGGAGAGGCATCAAGAAAATCTACAGCAGAGAAGAGTGTGTCTCCATCCTCCTTTTTGTCTTCTCTTGTCAGCTTTTGCCATTCTTACAGGGCTACTGTTCCATTCTGATTGCAATCTGCAACATAAAAAAATCATCAAAACTTCAGCAAAGAGGTTATATGTTTTGTAAGTCTCATAAAGTGATGAGATGAAGAATCAAAAAAATACATAGGGAAAGCGAAGGATCTTCCGCTCGTTGTGCTTGCATCGGATCGAACAGAGAGGCTTCCAGAGTATGCAATTGGTCCTGAGTATGTTATGTGACCTGAAATAGAAACTGATTCTGCTGCAGAGAAACTTGTCTCTCCAAATCTGCTCGAGGAAAGGTTATCATCTTCGTGAGAGTTTTCCACTAAGCGGTTTTGCTGATGATTCTCAGTTTCAGGCTTGTCAGGGTCGTTGCAAGTTTTGTTTGGTTCTTGAGAGGTTGTTGTAGAAGCAGTGGAAAGCTTCTCCTCTGTTTTTTCAGGCTCTGATTCGAGACCAGTGGTTTCTAAGCTTCTGTTTTCCTTGTCCTGCAGTCACACATCAGCAAGTTAGAAACTTTTGGATTAGATAACTAAAACTTCATTTGATGGTTTAGATTGATGAAATGTATTGCCTGAAGTTGAGGAGGAGAATGTTCTTCATGTCTGTTGCCATTGAGAGATTTTTGCTCATCTTCCCTTGATAGAATATCTCCCAAGGTCAACGATTCCGCTAAGACATTCTCCGATGAAACAGCCACTCCGTCCTTCAAATTCTCTTCAGATTCAACTTCAGGAGAAATTTCAGATGGATTTGAAGCAAGCATGGGCGAGTCCTTGGTTTCATCTGTCACAATCAAATGCTCTTGATCGTAATTGCTAGAACCTTCAGCATCAGCAAAATCTTCTCTTGAAGATTCTTCAGCATCTTGGACTGTCTTAGTACCATTACAAACCTCAGAAACATCAACCTTACTATTGCTGTCTTCCAAGGACTTTGTTTCTGTAGGATTCACATTTGTTTTGTCTGCTTTCTTCAATTCCTCTGAGGCACACTGGTTTGAGTTAGAGCTGGACTTTACAGAATCCTTCTCGCCAAATAAGAACTTCTCTTGAACAGGAACACCTTCATCGACACATATATCTTTGACGACATGGTAACCATTCTCCTTGTAACAAACAACAATCTCAGGTAAATCACAAGCGGTAACATTCTTGTCCATATAGAAAACTGGATCAAGTTTCTCAGGAGAATCCCCTTTAGCAGCAACACAATCATGACTAGCATCTCGAATTTGCTTCCTAGCCTCATCGGAGTCTGCACAAGAATGAGGTTCCAATATGTTTCCATCGTTCTCTCCAATATGTTTCCAATATTTTTTTTTTTCTTCTTCACAAAGCTTACACAAGCTTTTGTTTCAAAACAGCTGCAATGCAATCAAATCAATCAAATTTATAATTTTTTTTATTAACATTAGAATTTTCTCTTTCACAGGAATATCAAATAAACAATTGGAATTTGCAGAGAAAGAAGAATCTGGAACTGAAAAAAAAATCCAAGTTGGATCTAACAAAACAAAACAAATAAAAAAAAACAAAACTAGAGGAATATAAACAGATCTAACAACAAGAATCCAAATGTGAAAAAAAAAAAAAAGTCTAAACATGAATCAAAAGATAAAAACTTTAAGAAGAATCTTATCATAGAACAGTGAGGGAACAAATCACAAACTACAAAAGAAGACTTACTTGATTAGTAAAATACACAGACTCAGCCTTCTTCCTCCATTAACAAGGGAACAAAAACCCTAAGAACAGAAGATTCCGAATCACTTGTAAGAACTAAAAAAAATCAAACCTTTTGAATAGAGAAAAAAAAAAAAGCCAGATACTTTTTGGCTGTTAATAAAAAAAAACTCGAAAACAAAGTAAAAAAGGGATGTTCAAAGGTCAATTAAAAAATCACTATGTCTGCAATAAATAAGAAGAACACAGAGAGAAGAGAAGAAAGAGAGAACAAAAACTTAATAAGTCTAGTAGTAAAAAGGGAGAGAGGGTACACAATCTCTTTCTTCTTTTAATGCCTCTCCCCTCCCCTCTTTTGGTTTTCAAACATTAAATTACAAAACCAAACCAAACCCTTTCATCATCATAATAATCGAAATTCCTCAGCCATGGAAAACAACATTTAATGCCCACCATTTTTAATTCGAAACCAAAAAAAAACAAAAATATATTAGCGGAAAAAAAATGAAAACTTTCTTGAATCATTCACTTACCTATACACTAGAACCTCTTCATTTTCTACGGAGGGAGAAAAGGAAAAAAAAAATGAAACTTTTCTAGGAAAATATTGAAAGGTCTCTTCATAATCATGAGATCATCAGCAATAATAATAAAAAAAAAAATTAAAAAATCGTACCTTTTCTCTGCCTCTGTCTCTCTATCGAGTGTATGAACTATTAGTGGAAAAGATTGAAACTTTTTTTTTTTTTTCTTGGAGAAAAGGGAAAAAAAGATTGGATTTTTTTTGGTTTTGATTTTCCCGGAAAATAAAGAGGCGGTTCAAAAGGGAGAAGAAGAAGAAGAGAAAGCTTTAGAGAGCTTTGGAGAAATCGGATCTGTGAAACGGTGTACTACTACTCCTCCTCCAAAGAGAGTATTTTTCTCTTTAAGGATTTGACTTTTTATTTTGTTTTGTTTGGAAGATTCAGATTTATATATAATAGACAAATGAAATATATAAAGTTTTTGGGATTTATAGAGAAAACAAATAAAAAGTCAACTATCTGCCAAAAGAATTTGGTTTAAGCGGTTCATATTTTTGTCTCTTCTTCTCTTCTCTCCATTTTATTTTATTATCTGTTTTAAAAATAATTAGTTCTTCACTTTGTGTTTCTTTTTTATTCTTTGATAATTTCGAAATTTGTGTGTTATTATTATTATGAGTACTTTTAGTCCTAATGGAAAGCGTTGTACAATTTGCTGTTTTTATTTTTTTTCAAAAAAAAAAAAAAATCTTTACTTTAATATAATTATTAATGGTAGTTAGTTAGTGGTTCATATAATATCCATGAAAATGATATAGACGTGAGTTCTAAGTCACACCAATCCTTTAGTTTCTCATAAATTTCTTATTGCCACATATTTATTATATATGGTTCCTTAGATACATGTGTAAATGAAAGCAGTTAAAAAATAATAATACTGTAGTATCCAAAACCTCTGTTCTAGTGAAATATTTATTTAAAATGGTTTTTTTTTTTAAATTATGTTAAAGCCTATTATATCTAAGCTTTGTAGCCTAAACCATAGATTAAGCGACATATACAAGAACAACTAGTTTTAGTTTATTTATGCATTAAACCGAGGATGTAGATTATCTTTGTTACGGTACGTCGTCGTGTTACAACACTCGATAAACGTAGTTTTTTACTAATATTTTGTTAACTATAATTGTTTAGGGATTGGGGAAAGAGGATGATTCTCGAAGGTGAAAACAGCCACAGTTGAAGTGACGCGTGTGCACCAGATATTACCTGTGCAGGCAGCTAAAACTAATGTAATAGTATTAGATTAGTAGTACTAGTAGATAAAGCTTACTTCGTCGTGCTGTGTTGCGTACGTGGAAGAGGGGAGGTGTTTAGTTTTTAAAATACAGTCGCACAGAGCCACAGCTAATGAGTACCGTACGATCTGTCCGTGTGCCAGCGAGTTTATTAACTGCTCTTTTGCTTATCGACGGCTATGTTTCGTTGGCTTACGCTAAAATGGCCCTACGTTTCATCTTCGTTTTAGCTAACCTATATATAATTACTATAATTTCAAAATTATTAAGTTATGCATTTCCAAGGCTTGCTTAGTTTTTAATAGTACTAGTTGTAGTTGATTTCTTCTTGCGAGTGATATCTATGTAGCAATGTAATGTTTTTGATAAACCATATTTTTTGTTTGTTTTGATATATGAATATTACGGATCGAAAATATATAACCCATTTTTTTTTTTATAGATTTAATATTTTAGAGTTTTTATAGGATCATCGACTAGATTAGAATAAATATGTAGCCGAATAAGCACCAATGGTCTAATGGTAGAATAGTCCTTTGATAAGCATTGGACCCGGGTTCGAATCCTGGCTATGTGCATAAGCATGTGAGCTATAATGAAAGTAAATTGAGTTGTGGAGTCGTCGAAAATCGAGCTTTGCTGACATGGCAAGGGTGAAAAAACAAGCGATTAGGGTTTACTTTCAGGCTAAGGATGTTGCCGTCGGCGGCTTCGCCAAGCCTTTCTAGGGCTTCCGAGGTCGGAGATGGTCTAGAGGTTGGTGGTTCTAATAATGAAGTGATGGGGTTGCGATCCATGGAGCAGGGAGATAGTGTAAAACCTCTGGTGGAGGAAGTGTCAGATGTTTCGGCTATGGAAGTCTCTTCGTCACTGTCGCCCGTGTCTGGGGGCCAACACATGAAAAGATCTTTCTTGCAGGTTGCTACGAAGCAGGTTCTAACTCATCAGAAGTTGACGGTGAGGCCAAAGTTGTAGTTCCAAAGGAGGTGTTTGTTGGTGCAAAGCCGATCTGGGAAGATTTTGTGGCGGGGCGTTTTCTAAATGCTAAAGCCCCTCATGTTGGTAAAATTCACATGATTGTGAATAAAATGTGGCGGTTGGGGGATAAATCATCTCTCATTGATGTGCTTGCGGTCAATGACTCCACAGTCAAGTTCCGTATTCGGCAAGAAGGCATGCGGCATCGTGTTTTGAACAGGAGAATGTGGAATATTATGGATATTCCTATGATCGTTTCTAAATGGTCTCCCTTTGTGGAAGAAACTCAACCTGCAATGAAATCCATCCCTTTGTGGATTAAGCTACGGAATGTCCCGCCTACATTGTTCACTGACAAGGGACTAGGGTTTTTGGCTAGTGCAGTGGGGAAGCCTATCCGGCTTCACCCAAAAACAGAGGCATGCGAAAGTTTTAATGAAGCACAAGTATTGGTGGAGGCGGATCTAACCAAAGAATTACCCAAGGAGTTTAACTTAACGGGGGAGGAGGAAGGGGAGATTGATACAGTTGTGGTGTACTCATACCCTTGGTTGCCACCTCGGTGTAGTTGTTGTAACAAGTGGGGGCATCTGGTTTCTACATGTCGGTCAGTGAAAAGAATTTGTCAGCTCCGGTCATAGTCGAAGTGCCTGTGCATGCAGCTGTTCCTCAACAAATGGATACCACTGTGGTGTCCACAGAGGAAAAGGACTATAACAATGTTGAGGGAAAAGTCAATGGTACAGAGGAGGAGGGGTGGACAACTCCAAAGTCTGGCCGAAGTAGTCCAGGAAAACGTATTGGTGATCTAAATTCGGAGTCGATATCCCTTCTCTCTAACTCATATGCTGTTTTGGGGGAGGAAGAGGACATTGCATAAAATCATGATCCCATTGTGGAGAAGGAGGCAACATCCAAAGCTTGTTCTGATGTCGGGGATAAGGGTGATCCTACTCTCCCTACACAACAACTTGGTGTTTGGCCTGTGGGGGAACCTCGTGGTACTCGTCCAGAGGTAAAACTGCGGCCGTCTTTGCCTTGCCAATCAAAAACAGCCCATAAAGTCGTTTAGAAACCTTCCTCCTCCGACAGATTTGACTGGGAAGCCTCCTTTGAAACCTTAATGTCGTGTTTCTCATGGAATGTTCGTGGTTTAAATAAATGTTCAAAAAATTCCGTGATTAAGCAATGGGTAGAGGGAAGTGATTTTCAGTTTGGATGCTTGTTGGAGACAAGAGTCAGGGAGAGTAAGGCGATGAGGTTGCAGAATCGCTTGTTTCGAGACTGGTCGGTTATGACAAATTATGAGGATAATACGCGAGTCGTATTTGGGTTCTATGGCGGGCAGACGTGTGGCTTACTCCATTCTATAAAAGTCAGCAAGTGATAACTTGCTCTGTTCGACTGCCAGAACAGGAGGAAGAGTTTTTTTGTTCATTTGTTTACGCATTACACACGGTGGAGAAGCGTAAGGTTCTTTGGCAAGAACTAAGAGATCACTATGATTCTCCAATTGTTCAAACCAAACCCTGGATTATCCTAGGAGAATTTAATGAATTTTTGGACCTCGAAGAGCATTCCCACGTTGATGATCATCTTTTTCTTATGAATGGCATGAAAGATTTCCAGGATATGGTCAATTATTGTTCCCTTTCGGATATGGCTTACCACGGCCCCCTTTTTACATGGTGTAACAAGAGGGAGACTGGTCTGATCTCTAAAAAGCCTGATCATGTGCATTCTCGTGTCATGTTGAGGGATGTAGCCGGTGGTTCTTTTCCACGCAAACCTTTCAAGTTTGTTAACGCATTAACTGAGATGGAGGATTTCTTACCATTTGTTGAGAGGTACTGGCGAAATACACAGCCGCTTTTTCTGTCCACTTCGACCCTGTTTCGGTTTTCAAAAAAGTTGAAAGGTTTGAAACCAACGCTTCGACAGCTAGCAAAGGAGAGATTAGGTAATCTAGTCAAGAAAACGAAAGAGGCTTATGTCACATTGTGTTAGAAATAGCAGGACAACTTGGATCACCCTACTGTCCAAGCAATGGAGGATGAAAATGTTGCCTATGCTAGATGGGATTTTTTAGCCACACATGAGGAAAAATTTTTAAAACAGAGATCTAAGCTGCATTGGTTGCAGGTGGGAGACAGAAATAATAAGATATATCATCGTGCCATCACAACTCGTAAAGCTAAAAACACCATTAAGGAGGTTGCCTGTCCGGATGGTCGAAGGGCAGTGTCTGGGACTGAGATTAAGTCAGAAGCAGAGAGACATTTCAGGGAGTTCTTGCAGTTCATCCCGAGTGATTTTGAGGGAAGTATAGTGGATGAACTTGAGCTTTTATTACCTTTTAGGTGTTCAGAATTGGATACTCAACAGCTCACACGAACTATAACGGGGCAGAAATTAAGAAGGTTTTATTTTCTATGCCGAATGACAAATTATCAGGACCAGATGGCTTTACTGCTGAATTTTATAAGTCTATGTGGGGGTTGATACGCGCGGAATTTGTTCTGGCAGTTCAATCTTTCTTTGATAAAGGCTTTTTGCCAAAGGGTATTAATTCTACTATTATTGCTCTCATCCCAAAGAAAACTGAGTTTCAAGAAATGAAAGATTATAGACCAATCTCATGTTGTAATGTATTATACAAGGTTATCTCCAAGATCATTGCAAACTGACTAAAGCTAGTCCTACCAAATTTCATTTCTGGCAATCAATCGGCATTTGTCCAGGTCCGGTTTCTGATTGAGAATATATTGTTAGCTACTGAACTGGTGAGGGATTACCATAAGGATTATGTTTCTAGACGGTTTGTCATCAAGATTGATATCTCGAAGGCTTCTGATTCGATTCAATGATTTTTCTTATCTAAAGTCCTCACCGCAATGTGTTTTCCACCTACTTTTGTACAGTGGATCATGTTATGTGTTACTACGGCTTCCTTCTCGGTACAGGTGAATGGTGAACTAGTTGTTTTTTTAGGAGCTCTCGTGGTCTTCGTCAGGGTTGCTCCCTTTCTCCATATCTGTTTGTTATTTGTATGGAAGTTCTCACCAAACTGTTAGACAAAGCTGCTGGTGCACGTCGTTTTGGCTATTACCCGCGTTATAAGACCATGGGACTCATCCACTTAAGTTTTGCGGATGATCTAATGGTCCTTTCAAATGGCAAGGTACGATCTGTTGAGGGTATTGTGGAGTTTTTCGATGCATTTGCTAAACTTTCTGGCTTGAAAATAAGTATGGAGAAGTCAACACTTTACTTGGTTGAGGTTCCTTTAACCACTACTGAACAAATTTCTGCTTGCTTCCCTTTTGCTCAGGGACAGTTCCCTATCCGCTATCTCAGACTACCTTTGATAACAACCAAACATTCCATTCGGGACTTTGCACCTCTTCTTGAACAACTGCGGAAGCGTATTAATTCTTGGACTGTCCGTTACCTCTCTTTTGCAGGTCAATTAAATCTAATTTCCTCTGTTCTTTGGAGCACCTGCAATTTTTGGATGTCAGCCTACAAATTACCAAACGCTTATCTCGTGGAGATTGGTTCACTCTGCTCTGCTTTTTTGTGGTCTGGTGCAGAAATGAGTAGTCATAAAGCAAAGGTGTCGTGGGATTCTGTGTGTAAGCCGAAATCTGAAGGAGGTTTGGGTTTGAGATCTGTTAAAGAAGCTAATATCGTTGGCTGTTTAAAACTGGTGTGGAGACTTGCGTCTAATGGTAGTTCCCTCTGGGTCCGTTGGGTACACCTCAATCTGTTGCAGAATCAGTCCTTCTGGTCGGTGAAAGACACTACTACTCGAGGGTCATGGGTATGGCAGAAACTATTGAAATATCGAGACCGAGCTAAGCCGCTCTGTAAGATGGACGTCGGTAATGGTCAGCGAACTTCTTTTTGGTATGACAATTGGTCTTCCATGAGTCTGCTTATTGATTTTGTGGGAGAAAGGGGAGTAATTGATATGGGGATCCCAAAACAGGGCACCTTGGCGGAAGCTTGGACTACACGTCGAAGAAGACGACATAGAACCACTCATCTTAATGATATGGAAGATGCTTTACATACTCAGTGGCTGAAACGCAGCAATACGGATGACATGCTACAGTGGAAGGGGAAAAATGATACGTACCGTTCAAGCTTCTCCACAAGGGACACATGGAATCACATTAGGACAACCTCCAATGTAGTTGTGTGGCATAAAGGTGTATGGTTTTCTCACGGGGTGCCAAAATACTTTTTTGTGTTTGGTTAGCTGCTCTAAATAAATTATCAACAGGGGATCACATGTTGCAGTGGAATAGCGGTGTGGATGGGACATGTGTTCTCTACCAGACTAATATGGAAACTCGAAATCATCTCTTCTTTTCTTGTGGATACGCTACTGCAGTCTGGGAGGCTCTAACGAAGGGACTATTCAGAACACAATATACAACCAAATGGGAAGCTCTTCTAACGTCTATCTCGAGTCAGCAACAATCAAGGGTAGAAGGTTTTCTGCGCAGATACGTCTTCCAAGTGGCCGTGTATACTACTCTTTGGCGAGAACGCAATCGTCGCAGGCATGGAGAAGCTGCCAATCCAACTCACTATCTCATTGAATGGGCCGATAAGCAAGTAAATGATCAACTGACTGCAATTGGAAAACTGGAAGATTGTCGCTACGATGAAGCATACCAACATTGGCTGAAGTCTCGAATTTGATAATTTTAATCTGTTCTTAAGTTGTTTTTTTTGTTTCTAAAACTATTTAAAAAATGTTGCACTAGTTGTAAAACCGTTTATTTTTATTTTTGAATATAATTTAACATTATTTAAAAAAAGATTTATATGTTAGCCGAAGCTCGAATTCATTATAATTTTATTCTTTCAAAATATGGCTTTGGATTTTACCGGTTTAAACTATCTGATTTGCGAATGGAAGAGTCGATATCATAGAGTGATATGCTATTTTATGAAAAGAAAATGAAAGGTTTTAGTTTTTAGTTTTTACAATATAGATCAAGAAGAAAACAATTTTTTTTTGTCGGGGCTATAGTATGAATGCTTGTTCATATTTCAAAACTATATTATCTCCTCAAACTTTAGGTTGGGGGAGGGTTCTGGATTTTAATAAAATAAACATGACAATACTAATTAATAGGTGCATGCACTAGATCATGTCATGTGTTATTATATATTCTCTATAAAATGCGCAGAGGTCACGTTATTTTCAATTCCCCAGATTCTAAGTGTTCTATATAACTTATCGAAAATTCATATATACAAGTTCCTTAGAATTGATGATTTTGTAAGTTTTTCTTTTTTGTCAACAAAAGAATCGACTCAAAAAAGCCAATTGGAAGAAAAATTGTTACAAACAACATGATGCGGAGATAAGCGCGCTTGGCGTGCCAAAGAACCCGCTTTAACATTTGCATTACGAGGAATATGACATAAAGAAAAAGAAAAAAACTCCTCTCGAGGAATATGATTTTGTAAGTTCTTATTTCAAAACACATAGTTCAAACTATAAAACCGTAAGAAAATTATATGATATATCATGATAATACTATTGAACCACATACCAATGTACCAAAGTGGAGGAAATGATATACTTTCCCATCTTCTTCGAGGAAAGAAGAAGAAGAAATTGAATCGAGAAAAAAGAACTCGATTTTCTTGGTCTCGAGGAAGAAGAAGAAGAGAAGAGAAGAAGAATAAACCCTAATTTCAATTTTTCCCCAATCAATTTGGTTTTATGGGTAAAGAAAACAATTTCGGGTCTAATATTTTTAGTCGGGTTAAGCCAATCGCGGTACAGTAATCGCGAATTATCGATTTTAAAATGCAAAACGTTGATTTATTACAGCTTAATTAATTTTGGTTAATTAGATAGAAATAAATTAATATAGGTGGAATTGGGAAGAATATATGTTGTGTAAGGGGAAATAGGTAGAGCCTTAAAATACAGGGGTACACGAGTCGAAACCCTATTTTAGAGGGGGTCTCATACAAACAGTCCATGTATAATTGATGTAGTTGATGTTTTTTTTTTTTGGGTGAAGATTGATGCTGATCAGTGGATGTAAATGAATGAAATGTTATTGTTTATTTTGGGTTAATCCTTCAGATTTTTTTTTCAAGTTGAACATTAATTTGTAAAAAAAGCCTATGAAATCGAATTCAATGAGCAATATAACTTTTATGTGTATCTTCAGATAGTTTGTACAGTCACATTCATTGGTGTTTTTAAAACTTTTATGTGTAACTTTTATATTGCGCTTTAAATTAGATTTTTGGGGTTAATATACTTTTTTTTTAAGTTAAGGGTAAACTTACAAAAAATAAAAGATATTTGGAGGGTTTTTTTTATAGAAATCCCTTTAATTTTCCTTACTTTTTTGCCAGATTTTCAAAACAATTTGTAAAACTTCAATTGTTTATCTAAATACAATAATTTTGATATTGGAATTTTGTGAATCTTCAGACAACGTTAGGAACCATAAAACTCAAAAAGAATTTTCAATCTAAAACTCAAGTAAAGTCAACCATGCCACTGACTAATAGAGATAAAAGTGACCCATTTCTTTTCTTTCCAAGTTCTCAAAAGTCTCTCAACTATGAAAAGAGACAAAAACAAAACTCAACTCAGCAGCTTCTGTTGATTCTACATTTATACTGTTTTTGTCTTTTCATGTTTTTATTCTTCTTCTATCTAAAATTGAACTATAAAAAGAGCTTACAGATGAATATTAATCTCAACTTAGTCAAATGAGAGATTCTGAATAAACCATAACTCAGATTTTAAATATGGATCTCACAGTTCATGTGAAATCGTTTGGCTTCCCAACACTGATGCTCTCTTCTGCCAAGAACTCTGTAATGGCCTTCCTTTGCCATCCTTTGAAGCTCCTGTAATAAAGAAAACAAAACCTTCACTCATAATCCATTTTGAAGTATCAAACAATGTTAGGAGGAGAATGAATTCAGACTTTACTTTTGGTCAAGATGAGCCAAGATCTCGCCTCCGGGGAATGCTGCTTTAGTAGCTTCAAATGCTGCCTTAATTGATTGTCTCCAATTTCCACCAATTTGATTCTCTCCAGGATTTGGTTTGGTTTGAGTTGGCTCTTCCATTGGTAATGAGTATCCAGAAAGCAAATGGCCTACCCAAATATCTTCTTTCCTGATGAACGCAGAATTAAAACAATCAGACAAAGAACTGATTCAATGTTGTGATCGCACAAAGCAGATTTCTTGACGACAACTTACAAAACTATATCCATGTGACGAGGAGCATAATGTCCACCTCCAATCCCTAAAAGAACCTTCCTCTTTCCAGTTTCACTGTTCCACCAAAAACAATCCACATTAGTTTCAATCGATACTACATTTTTTCCTTATGTCGAGGTAACGGTCAAGCTACTATAGATATACCTGTTCCAGTTCCCCACTGCATCACCGCCTCCTAGACCAAGTCCTTCCCACATTAACTGAATCACCAAACACAATTGCTATTTACTAAATGGAACCACGCTTATAGATATTTGCAACAACATTAACGTATGCGCAGCTCATGAAGAAAAGATATAGACTAAAATCTACTGGCAAGTGATTGATACGTTTTGCTTATAGAAATGGATATGATAGATTATAGAACTGGAATTACAAAAGAACTGAGGATTTTGTTAATGGAGCTCCTCCCACTCCCCCTAAAAGACCTCACCAAATACCCGATAACCCTCTCTTATTCTCTCCGATCTTATATATAGCCATACTCAAGACATAACCTAAACTAACCATGGTTAAGTCTCACAACAAACCATGGTTAAGTTACTTATTATTATGCATTTTCACTGCTTCTATCAGTGATGAGCCTCAAAATTGTTGTAATTAGTCTTGTTAACACAATGATGACTATAAAGCAAACTTTAAAACCCCAAAGAGGTATTATATAATCCACATGAACCAAAACGAAACAAGAACAATGACCTTATTGTTTCAAAACTTTTTACACTTACAAGAGCCATGACTTGAGCTGCGTCTTGTCTCTTCCAGTATTCCTCTGTACTTCCTACATATACACAATAAGCAATGATTAATCAGAGCCTCGAATACTCAACAACCACGCTTTATCGCGTTAATCAATCTCAGAGATCAATTCAGACACATGAAAACGGCTATTTCAAGAAAGAATAGAGCTTTTCAACTCAGACAAAAGGAACAAAGCAGAGAGCTCTAACCAATCTCCAAGAACATCGTTGGCTTGTTAGTTATTGGTCCATGATGAGTGGCCTCCAATGTAATCTACATCCACACAAAGCAATTTGCATTCTCATCACCTTAAGCCAAACTTCAATTTCAATCACAAGCAAACTCATGAAGAGACACAAATACCTCAAACTCAGGAACTAAACCATGAGCTTCAGCCATTTTCTTCAAAAGACGAAACCATGGACCAATTCTAGGGTTTGGCAACGCCGCCCATCCAGGCTTCCCACCCTGAGGCGGTGATTCACCATCCTTTAGATGAAGCACTCCTACACTTACCAGCCAAAACATCCTTCAGAACAAAAATCATAAACCCAATTCGAAAGTTTGGATTTTTTACATACCAATCGGATGAACAGTTAAAGCAGGACGATTCGAAACGGCGGTGTGACGGCTGAGGAAGATGACTTCATCAATAACTTCACCTGTAGCTTCTTCCCAACGTAAATCGAGATCGTCTTCTTTAACTATAGATCCATCGTGTTGAATCACTCTCGCTTGCTTGTTTGTGAAACTCTTGATGTCCTGCAAAAAGAACATAATCAGACGACGGGATAAAGGTTGAGACTTTACCGGCGGAGAAAGATTGAAACTTTACCGGCGGCAAGGTAGGTCCGGCGGTCCAACCGGGCATGGCGAGAAGCGCCGCCGCGGGATTGATCGACGCAGGATCGGAGGTGGTGGCTACGATCAGTGTCACCATGTTTCGAGTTGTTACTGTAACGCGACAATTGGCGTTTAGCAGCGATTGGATAGGAGTTGTGTTTGCTCTGAATCTGTTGTTGTGCGTGTGGAGGAAGCGTATAACGTTTCGGCAGCTTATTTTCAAAATCATGAATTGAAAACTTTTTAGCTTTTTTAACTTTTGGAAAGGTGTTTTAAATAGATTTTACTTCTTTATTTTGTTTGGTCAACAAGCTAAAGCTATTACTCAGCTCGATTCGTAATCAAGTTTAAAGGAAGCAACTAAATATGAATTCTTGGTCTAGCCAAATAAACACTCAACTTTCTAGAATTTGCGAAAAAAAAATATATTTGGTCTACTCAAATAAACTCTCAATTTTTGTTTACTTTTAAATATAATAACAAACTTTTCGTTGACTTGCCAAATCAACACGCTGTTTATAAAGTTAACAAAAAATTTAAATGTCATTAACAACATGTTTACTGTCTAGACAAAATTTTTGAAACTAACAACACGTTTACTGTTGGGGTTAAATTATACAACATCGTTTTGAAATTCTTAATTTTTTAAAAAATGCATCATAAATACGTAAGGGAGGATTTTACTACTGAACCAATAACAACTTTCAAATATTAATGCAATATACTTGTTTTTATTATATGAGTATACGGAATTAAAAAAAGAGAAATCAGATTTTATCGACTTTACCCAAAATCAATCTTTCTCGTCCTGAGTACACAGATTTAAAAAAAGAGAAGAAGATCGTAAAGTCGATTTTTTATATGGTTTCAATCAAATTAATTTTCTTGAATTTCACCTACAATGTCCAAAATCTTATTCACAACATTCTTGGTGCCAATGAAAAACCATAGAAGAAAATGACTCAATCATTTTTCACGTTAAAAGAAAGAAAAAAAAAGTGACAAAATTGGGATTCCGATGGTGCTGCCCAGGATCGAACTGGAGACCTTTTGCGTGTAAGGCAAACGTGATAACCACTACACCACAGCACCTGATGTCATTTATGGTCTCATTTAATGTTTAAGTATAGACTAAAAGTATCACGCACAAAATAAACCCCTTCAACTTCGAGAGCGAGCATCGGAGAAAGCAGACAGATGTTGAGTTGTTCATCGGCGTTCCAAAGAGTAGCCTTTATGCTCATGGCTCCCAAATTAAAACCTCAGCGACTCCATCAAAGTATGTACCTTCCACACTCCTGCATTTATTTCATGATTTTGCATGTTAAGAATAGATTCGTAACTAAGGGTTTTGGGAATTTTTTTGTTTGTGTAGTTGCAGAGACTGGTGCTGAACAATTGGTTAAGAAAGCTAGGACGATGACTACTGAATCCTCCATGAAAGATGCTTTCTCTACCTACGCTGATTATCTTAATAACTTCGTAAGTGATATGTTTTCCTCTTTTTTCAAATTCTCCCTACAAATCTCGATGTTGTCTGGGTCTATAATGTTAAAAAGATTGAAACTTGCGTCATGGGATTGAGTATTTTAGGGAAGGTTTGTGAGGTAGACAGTCAAAGAAGTGATCTTTCTTATTGCAACTTTGATTCTTCTGTTATTTTGAGTCGAGGGTAGGTTTTGTGTATCGTCCTGTAGTGAATTTGGAACTTTGAGTCCTTGACTATGATGAAATTGAGTATAAAGGAGATTGCTTTTATCTTTGTAGAATGAGAAACGAGAAAGAGTGGTGAAGGCAAGTCGTGATATCACAATGAATAGTAAAAAAGTTATCTTTCAGGTTCACAGGTAAAAAAATACATCAAAGCCTCTGTTGTTTTGGTTTGGTGTTTATCAAAGATTCTGATTGTTTGTTTTTGGTTTTACAATGTTATGTTATGTGGCAGACTCAGTAAAGACAACAAAGAGGAAGTTTTGGAGAAAGCAGGGAAAGATTTGGAAGCTGTGAGGGATCAACATTTTGCCCGGCTAATGAGAGAGCTGCAAGGGACTGATTTTTGGAAGCTGAGACGAGCTTATTCCCCAGGGGTCTGTAAATATATATAGATCATTGTTCTTTTGAAAACCATTTTGGCTTATGATTTTGACTGATGTGTTTTGGTTTTGGGTTACTTTACAGGTGCAAGAATATGTTGAAGCTGCAACGTTTTATAAGTTCTGTTTGTCTGGGACGCTATGTACTCTCGATGATATTAATGCAACGCTTGTACCGCTTAGTGACCCTTCTTTAGAGCCGTTGCAGATCAATATCCTTGACTATATTCTTGGGGTATTTGAGGCTCTCTTGAATTATTATGGTTACTGTTAGGGATTTTTAGCTATAGCTTGGATTTCTAAGTTGTGTTTGATTATTGATTTTTATACTTGCACAGCTAGCTGATTTGACTGGAGAGCTAATGCGAATGGCGATTGGTCGAATATCAGATGGTGAAATCGAATTTGCGCAGCGGATTTGTCAGTTTGTTAGACAGATTCATAGGGAACTTATGCTAGTTGTGCCAAAGATGGATGACAGTTACGACATGAAGTCCAAGATGGAAGTGATGCTTCAGAGTGTGATCAAAATCGAGAACGGTATGCACACATTTCATATCCGCACATTTATAGGTACCAATCAATGTTGTTTTTGTAATTCTTTATTGTTTGTTTATTATCAGCTTGCTTTAGCGTTCACGTGAGAGGATCAGAGTATATTCCACTGCTTGGAGATGATGCGCCAACATCGTACTTATTGGGAGCTGCTGATATCGAATGATTTAAAGTGAGTGTTCATCTCTCAGGACCATTTCTAGTTATTAAGGTTGGTATGTTTGTGACGAGTAGAATCATTTTTAGTATGGACTATCTTCAGAGAATTTTAGCCACTTCTTTCTTTTGAGGAACTTCAAATCTCTCTGTTGCAAGACTTTGAAAAATGAATGGTTAGAACAAAGATGTAGAATTTTTCTGTTGTTGAATGGAAAGCTTATTATAAATTAATTACATTTGGAGCTAAAGTCTAATGAATCTAGCAATACTTTATCATTCAAGTGAAATAAGCTTTTCCCGATCTTTCGCAATCCAGAAAGTACATTTTTTTTGGTTCTTGTTGTTTGTTTGTGCTTAATGGGGAAAGACACAGATTCTTATCTTATTATAATTTGACATTTGCTAGGAGAAGCCATAAATATTCTTTTGGAGGAAAATAATTAAAGTAGAGAGATTGAGTTTTTTTTATAAAAAGTCTCCTATTTTAAGATATTCATAATCTAGTTATAAATAGAGTTATATGTGTTTGTAAGCATTCTGTGAAAACAACGTTATAATCTATGACAAAATCCAAAACCACTCTTTCAAAGTTATTGGCAGAAGCTAAATTTAGCCAAGAATGTGAGGAGTTGCTGTCTTCTCTTCCTAAAGACAGAAGCTTCTTTGCAGAGTATCTCTATCAATACCAAGGGTTTTGGTACCCACCAAATCTCTTAGAAGGTGTTCTATACAGCCAGAAGCATTTTCAGGCCAGAGATTCAGACATCATCCTCGTAAGCAGTCCTAAGTCAGGTGCAACTTGGTTGAAAGCGCTTGTCTTTGCTCTGATTCACAGACATGAATTCCTAACCCCTCTAGAATCCCATCCTCTGCTCGATAACAACCCGCATTCTCTCGTGTCCTTTATCGAAGGTTTCCAGTTTCACACTCAAGATACTTCTCCTAGGATCTTCTCCACACACGTTCCTCTGAGGTCACTCCCTGAGTCCATTAAGGACTCGTCCTGTAAAGTTGTGTACTGCTGCAGGAACCCAAAAGATGCTTTTGTCTCGCTTTGGCATTTCGTGAAAAGTCTGATGCTCAAGGAGATGGTTGGATGCACAATGGAGGAAATGGTCAGTGGGTTTTGCAGAGGCTCAAGTGTTTATGGACCCTTTTGGGATCATGCATTAGAGTACTGGAAAGAGAGCCAAGAAAACCCGGACAAGGTTCTGTTTGTTATGTATGAAGAGATGAGAGAGCAGCCTCGGGATTGGGTGATGCGGATGGCTGAGTTCTTGGGATGTTCTTTTACAGAAGAAGAGATAGATAACGGAGTTTTGGACAGTATCGTAAAGCTGTGTAGTCTTGAGAATCTGAGTAAATTGGAGGTTAATGAGAAAGGCAAGCTAGTGAATGGAATGGCGACTAAGGCATTTTTTAGGAACGGTTAGATTGCTGGATGGAGTGATACTTTAACTCCTTTATTAGCAGAGGAAATTGATAAAACCACTGACCAGAAATTAATTGGTTCTGGTTTTAGATTCTTTTGCTAAGAATCTGCTTTAGTTCAACTCATTTCTCAATGTATTGATTTAGACTTTAGTTGGTTTAACATGCATCAATACAACAAATAAGGTTGTTGAGTTATTGTAATTGACCGAACTGGTCTGTTGACAAATAAAACTGACTTAAAATTTTTTTTTATAAAGTTAATAGTAAAATATTACGTTATTTAAAAAAATATTTGACTAAATAAATAGTTTGGTGTTTATTTTTTGTAATAAATAATTTTGACTAAAAAGGACGTTATTAAGTTAAAAAACAAAATTCGGTGTTTATTTTAGAGTCTCCTTCTTTCATTTAGGCTATGAATGGCAATAAGTTTTTCATTGGTTTTTAGTTTTTAGATTTTGGTTTTTGGATTTTTGTTTTTAAATTTTTGGTTTTTGGTTTTTGCTGTATATTTAAAAATTAATAAATTAAAAAGTCAAAAATAAAAATTTACGCTGGAAAAAAAGTTTTTTTCACAAAATCTCAAATTTATGGTTTTTAGTTTTTCTTTGAAATTTAGAAAAACCACTTAAAAACTAGTTTTCCTAATCTTTAGGGAATCCAATTTTTGAAAATCTTGAATGGTAAAGAAATAGATTTTCAAAAAATCAAAAACCAAAATCAACTTAAAAACTAGTTACCATTCAAGGCCTTATTTTAGAGTCTCCTTCTTTCACGTGAATGATGTGTTTTGATTTTTGAGTGTGATCATTCCACCGAAAATAATATCTTGTTTATTTTAGAGTCTCCTTCTTTCATTTCACGATTTTTGTTGAAGACAAAGTGAAGATCACCTTTCATTGGTTGAAAGCACTGTTTTAGAAATTGATGTCGAACGGTTAGGATGGATCTAACGCTTTACCAAAAAAGTGAAGATTAAATGAGAATTAATTAGGGACTAGTTTTAAAGTTATTTTATTAAATTAGTAATAATATATATATATAGTACTAAATATACGTATAATTCTGTTTATGTTAAAAAAAAAATATTAAATAAAATATAAAACTATAGTATTGTTTTTAAAGTTATGATAAAAAAATAACTTTAAAAAAAAATTTATGATTTTCATTAAAAATTTGTATATTATTTATTGTAAAACATCATAAAATCTTAATTTAAATGTCTAAATATATAGAAAAATACATATTGGATTTATATTTGGCTCCAAAAATAATCAATACAAAATTATGTGGAAAGCCAAATATAAATATATAAAATTATGTGGAAAATAATCAGATTAGAAAGATTATAATTAGATTAGACATGTATAATTGGATAATAAATGATAGGTGGAAATTAGTACTTAATCAAGATGGAGAGAATGGACTTACCGATTTTTCAAAGCCGGGAATTTTTTAAACAGGGTCTTTGAACGAAGTCTTTTGAAGATAAAATATTTATCTCAATCAATGATGGAAATTTGTGTGGCATAAGATCCACCCATGATTAAAACACGTGGAAAAAAAACACGTGCAAAAGCCCTAAAGACTTGTCTATGAAATAAGCATACATATGTAAACTTGTGAAGCCGAATGATTCAAAGCATCCAAAAAAAAAAACTCTTAATTGAAAGCATTATAAAACAACAAAAGCTTTATCCTCATACTTGCAACAATTTTCAAGATTTGATTGATCTCTTAACAATGTCATCATCAGTTCATGCATTCTTGGGAGATAAGCTGCTGACACAAGAAACAAGAGATCTGATCTCTTCTCTTCCAAGAGAGAAAGGTTGGTTAGGGAGTGAACTGTATCAATTCCAAGGATATTGGCACACACAAGCTCTGTTACAAGGACTCTTGACTTGTCAAAAACGCTTTGAAGCCAAAGATTCCGACATTATCCTCATCACCAGTCCTAAATCAGGTACCACTTGGTTAAAAGCTCTTGTCTTTTCTCTCGTTAACCGACACAAGTTTCCAGTTCCTTCTTCTGGTAATCATCCTCTTCTGTTTACCAATCCGCACCTTCTCCTGCCCTTCTTGGAAGGAGTTTACTACGTATCCCCAGAATTCGATTTCACCGGGTTGCCTTTTCCAAGACTGATGAATACGCACATATCGCATCGTTCGCTGCCCGAATCCGTTAAGAGCTCGTCTTGTAAGATTGTATAGTGTTGTAGGAACCCTAAGGACATGTTTGTGTCCTTTTGGCATTTTGGGAAAACGCTAACTCGTGAGGAAACCACAGACACAGAGTATCCGATTGAAAAAGCAGTAGAAGCGTTTTGCAATGGGAAGTCTATGAGTGGACCCTTTTGGGATCATATATTAGAGTATTGGTATGCAAGCCGCGAGAATCCAAATAAGGTATTTTTTGTAACTTATGAGGAGCTCAAGAAGCAGCCCGGAGTTGTGATTAGGCGACTCGCTGAGTTCTTGGGATGTGGTTTCTGACGAAGAAAAAGTGCAAGGAAAAGTAGAGGAGATTGTGAACTTGTGTAGTTTTGAGAGTTTAAGTAATTTAGAAGTTAATAGACAAGGGAAACTACCAAATGGAACAGAGTCGAAAACTTTCTTTAGAAAAGGAGAGATTGGAGGATGGAGAGATACTTTGAGTGAGTCCTTGGCAGCGGAAATTGATCGAACCATTGAAGAGAAGTTTCATGGTTCTGGTCTGAAATTTTCTTCTTGAATCAATCTTTTAAACTTGTTCTTGTTCAATTGTTTTCTTGAATGCTGTAAGTTTTTGTTGTTCGGTGTCAATGTTTTCCTTCTTGTTGTTGTTTGGTGTCAATGTTTTCTAGTTGTTGTTTTTTGTATGAATAAAATGAATCGTGTGTGTGTGTGTGTTTGTCTTTTACCTACCATTTTAGTTCGGATTATGCTATTCTTGTAAAGTGGTATTTACATTTTCTTTAATATATGGAAAATAAACGTTAGTAAGCCTATAAATAGTCTCACTCCTTTATATGCTCTAAGACCAAGAACATATAATTTACCGAAGTGTTTACAATACACTTTTAGAATCCACAATATGTTTAGCCAATAGACTCCCTTGTACTCTATCCGCCACTCGATATAACCGAAACCAAGATTTAAAGGTTTAATAATCAAATTATTGAAATCTCAAACCGAATCCGCTTGGTTTATATTTCACGATCTCATTATGGATTTTTGCCATGTATGGAGTGAAATGATTTTTCCAATCTACGACATAATCAGTAAATCACTCAAATTATGATATTGAATGCAAAACCTAAACAATAATTTCGTAAAATAAATAGCTGCTGGACTCACTTCCTTGGAAAATATCAAAAGACAAAGACTGTTGAAGATAAGATAAATTACATATGTAAATTTGTAAGGCCGAATTATTCAAAGCGTCAAAAAAAAAACTCATACATCTTCACCTTTTTTTAACACAAAGCGGTTTAAAACTATACAAATTTATTCAGCAAAAATAATTTAATCAATAATGAAATGTTTGTATTTAATACAGAAGGTTAGTTTTAAAGATTGAATTGAAATTGTTGATCAAAAAAAAAAAAAAAAATCGAAATTCTGAAATCGCTCATGCAACTCGCAAGTCATGTCATGTTGGTTTCTCTTTTTGACTAGTTATATTAAGACATTAAGAGTCGTGATTCTCCTTCTTTCATTTTTATACTATTCTACGTGCTCTTCAAGTAAATGATGTGTTGACCACTCCACCCAAAATAATATATTTGGACCAAAACAGAAATTGGAAGTATTGTCCGATTTACTTGTAGAGCAAACTTCTCATACATGTATAAAAGCACATAAGCATTATCCTCATAGATGCAATAGAGTTTAAGAAATAACTCTAAACAATGTCATCATCATCAGTTCCTGCTTACTTGGGAGATGAAGATCTGACTCAAGAAACAAGAGATCTTATCTCTTCTCTTCCAAAGGAAAAAGGTTGGTTAGTGAGTGAAATGTATCAATACCAAGGACGTTGGAACACACAAGCTCTGTTGCAAGGAATCTTGATCTGTCAAAAACGCTTTGAAGCCAAAGATTCCGACATTATCCTCGTCACTAATCCTAAATCAGGTACCACTTGGTTAAAAGCTCTTGTCTTTGCTCTCCTTAACCGACACAAGTTTCCAGTTTCTTCTTCTGGTAACCATCCTCTTCTGGTTACCAATCCGCACCTTCTCGTGCCATTCTTGGAAGGAGTTTACTATGAATCCCCAGATTCCGATTTCTCCGGGTTGCCTTCTCCAAGACTCATGAACACGCACATTTCGCATCTTTCACTACCGGAATCTGTTAAGAGCTCGTCTTGTAAGATTGTGTATTGTTGTAGGAACCCTAAGGACATGTTTGTGTCCTTATGGCATTTTGGAAAGAAGCTAGCTCCTGAAGAAACCGCAGCTTATCCGATCGAAAAAGCGGTTGAAGCGTTTTGTGAAGGGAAGTTTATAGGTGGACCCTTTTGGGATCATATATTGGAGTACTGGTACGCAAGCCGCGAGAATCCGAACAAGGTCTTGTTTGTTACTTACGAGGACCTCAAGAAGCAGACCGGAACTGAGATGAAGCGAATCGCTGAGTTCTTGGGATGTGGTTTTATTGAAGAAGAAGAAGTGAGAGAGATTGTGAAGTTGTGTAGTTTTGAGAGTTTAAGTAATTTGGAAGTTAATAGACATGGGAAACTACCAAATGGAATGGAGACTAAAACTTTCTTTAGAAAAGGAGAGATTGGAGGATGGAGAGATACTTTGAGTGAGTCCTTGGCAGCGGAAATTGATCGAACCATCGAAGAGAAGTTTCATGGTTCTGGTCTGATCTTTTCTTCTTGAATCGATCTTTTAAACTTATTATAATGTTTTTGTTGTGCTTAAGTTATGTTTTTGTTGTGCTTATTATAATGTTTTGTTTGTGTTTGTTGTTTTTCTTTTATGAATAAAATAAATCATGTATTCATGTTTGTGTTTTCTTTATATATAAATTAAATTTGTTTTTTTTTGTCGCACCCCATCACTGTTAGATTCGGATTAGGACACGGCACATGCACTGTTAGTAGTAATTAGTATACTCGTCAGCTACAGGTTGGAGTCAATTTTATCAATCTTGTATAAAGTTCTATTTTATTCCAACTAGCTAGTTGTAGAGAGAGCCATGCCTTCCCTTTGGACAAATGCCCAAAGCTACCAAAAAAACAAAACTAAAATTCTAGACCATATTTTTATACAAAAAAATAAGCTTATTAACTGAATATAATATATTTTATTGATATATCTATATTTTACCTCTGCTTGCTTAACATGTATTTGTCATGCATTTAGCTAGTATAACTAGTTGTTTTGCATCATTTTCTAGCATTTATCATACACTATGCATGTTTAGGTAGTTCTTGCATCATCTTTGCATACATTGTGCATTTTGAAGTATTTTAGGTATCCAGGAGATGTCGGAAACACAACCGTTCGAGCCCCAGTCGAGCCACCAACCGAGCCATGATGAGATTGCATTCCACTCGACGCGCACTGACTCGATCACATATGTCAGGAAGGAAGACGCTTGGTCTCACACGCTTCGAGAGATTCCCAAACCGACTATTTACCTTGTCGTTTTATGTTTTAGGACTTTCCATATTGGACTATATATACATTTTGTTAAGTCTTTGCCGAGACATCTTTTATCTCGTTTTGTTCTTTTTCTTAAGGTTTTACCTAGCCACGAAAAACGCTTGAGACTTTGTAATCCAGATAGTTTTGATTTTATTGAGTTTTTGCATTGGATTTCTTATACAAAGTTGTTCATCTCATTTTTGTCTATCCGTTCATGCTTGAATCAATGTTTTCTGAGTTTGTATCGTTGATGATGATTTCTAGATCCGAGTAGTGTGACAGTTCTTGAGGATGTGATAGATTAGGTGGAGGATTTTAGTATGTAGGGTGTTTAAGCTTAGATTCGTATGATTCCCTTCTGGACTAGAGTTTGAATTACTAGTTTCTCTCTGATCAATTGGTACTAGGTCTTAGACATTTCCGCACCCAAAATGTGTTTGATGAAATGTCTGACTAACTAGTGCCAGAGACTTACATTCCTAGCCTAAGAGATTAGTTTTCTAGGATGTTTGTTGACGTGAATGAAGTTGTTTGTCATGCCTGCTTGATCATGTTTCTCTAGCCAGAGCTAGGTTTGGAAGTGGTTGAGTCTGAGTAGCTTCTATCAAGAGATTGGATTAGCTAAGTCGTGATGTTCATTGTTTAGGGATAGTTTGCTTGTGGCATGTTAAACACTCTGTAGACTAGGATACTCCACCGACTTCAATTACTCTCATCCTTAGGACTTCTATCTTTTGATTGATATTACATTACTGAGACTGTTTCGGTTCTTGTTATCTAGTTCATGCTTAGAATCTTTTTCGGTTTCACTTATTCTTGTTCACTTCTTGTCATACATTTTCGTTTCTAGTTCTGTGACTCATTTCCGTTTTGCATTCTGATCACTCTAGGATTGTTAGACATAAAACCACTCTTGAATTGGGTTGACTTGTGATTTCTTGATTGCATCTCAATTGTTAGTAAAGTTTCCCAACTGGATTGACACTTTAAGTACTACAACTGCATAAGTTTAGTTGAGACATGCTAGGATAATGACACAAAAACTCTAGTATCATTTCTATAATGAAAAATTTTCACTAAAAATTATATTCTTAAAAATGCTATAAATTTTATTGAGATTTTCTTATCTTGAAAATAAATTCATTACTAATATATAACAACAAAGTCCAAAAAAATATTAAAACAAAAACAACTAAAAGTAGTACATCTGGAAAATTAGTATAGGACATTTTGAGATAACAAAAATTATTTTAGTTTTATATTTAAATTATTGGTTTTAATTACTTACATTTATTTTTATTTAGTGTTAAAATAATTTTCTAATAAATATTACAAAATATATTTTAAAAAAAAATTGAAAAAGATGAAAAAAAAAACGGAATGTGGAAGGCGATTTGGCATCTCTCTTGGTGGTTGAATCTCGTCTCTCCGGAGACGGTTACTGGCAGTTTCGTCGACGCTGTGGGGATATCCCCTCTCTGCAATCGTGCGACGGTTATCTCCACAAAGTGGTTTCTTCTTCGTGATGCACTTTTGACGGTTTCCATGAAGAATTTATTCTATAAATACTGATCCTCTGACTGGTGTTGTTTCCATCTCTCTGCTTTGTTTACTTCTGCGCTTCTCTTCTTCTACCACTTTTGCTCAACACTCCAAAGAATGGCTGACAATTTACGAAGAGCAGTTCAAGATATCAACCTAGGCGCTGATGATGCCCCTCTGGCAATACCGGAAGTTGTGGTGGCCAATGCAGCGGCGGAAAACCGATTCATTCTCATCGGTCGTCCAGTCATGCCTCGTCTTCAAAATGTGTGTTCAATCATTGCATCCATGCCAATAATTTTGGGTCAGGCCGGCATCGTCCATGGCCGTATCGTTGGTGGTAATCACTTCCAATTCATCTTTCCCACTAAAGGTGAAATGGAGTTGGTTCTTCGGCGTGGTCCTTGGTCGTTTAATGATCGTATGTTGATCCTCCAACGCTGGCATCCAAATGACAATCCGCCTCTCATTGACTTTATCTCGTTCTGGGTGCAAATCCGAGGAATACCCTTTCAACTTCTTAACCTTGAAGTAATCTCCTACATTGGACGTGCTATTGGTACTCTGCTGGATGTTGATTATGATGCAGAGGCTGCTGCAAGAGTTGAATTCGTTCGTGTCCAAATCCACTGGGACATCCAACTCCCACTCCGCTTCCAGAGGCAAATTCAGTTCCAACAAGGTGTCAATACACTGCTGCGCTTCCGCTTTGAACGTCTCAGAGGCTTTTGCGAGGTTTGTGGTATGCTTACTCATGATACCGGTGCTTGCATCCTGCAAAATGGAGGTGAAGAACACGTTGATGATCCTGATGAAGATGAAGATCCTGGCCATCCCGAGAACATTGCTAACCATGGTGTTGTCATTCGTGAACTGGCAAAGGACGATCCAATCTCTGTCGCTGCCCAAGTGATACTTATCCCGGATGTTCGCACACCAGAGGAACCACTTGGAGACAATCCTATCAACAATCCTATTGACAATCCTATCAATCATAACACAATGCGTGGTGAGACTGATACTGATATGAATGCTAGAGGCAAACGTAAGAGGGATGACATCAATGATCCTTCTGCAAGGATTGAGGGCTCCAAAGCTATGGTCTATGAAGTCGGTGAAGGTAGCTACTCCGGGGAGATCTGCATTCCCCATGATCTTGACAGAGGCGCGATGGGCCCTATACCACCACCTTCTCCATGAGGACAGCCGCTTGGAACTGTAGAGGACTAGGCAATGACCTCGCAATTCGACGTCTAAAGGAGATTAAGAAGACTTTCTCTCCAGGCATCATTTGCCTCTTTGAAAGAAAACAAGGAGATGACACTGTTAGAGATGTAGGTGCTGAACTAGGATACGATCGTGTTGTAATAGTGCCTCATACTGGTTTAGGTGGTGGAGTAGCTTTATTCTAGAATAGCAATATCTCTGTTTCCGTTCTGTATCAGTCCCCAAACCTTGTAGATACTCATGTTTAAATTAATGGATTTGGTTTTTACTTGTCTTGTGTCTACGGTAATCCAAATCAATCTTTAAGACACTTGGTTTGGGAAAGATTAGAATGGATTGCAATGAGTAGGAATGGTCCATGGATGTCTATTGGCGACTTCAGCGAAATCAAGAACAACTCAGAGAAAAGAGGAGGACCCTCACGTCCTGAGAGCTCGTTCACTGACTTTAGAAGAATGATACAAGTCTGTGATTTTCAAGATTTAAAACATACTAGGGATCCATTCTCCTGGATGGGAAAAAGATACAGTCATGATGTTGCTTGTTGCTTAGACTGGACAATGGTGAATTCCAAATGGATAGCAAAATTTCCAGCCTCTCAAGCTGAGTTTTTGGAGCTCATTGAATCAGACCATAGACCGGTCATCACCACCATTACTAATGATTTCTCCCCTCGCAAAGGACATTTCTACTTTGATTCACGTATGGTAAACAGAGAAGGTTTAGCGATGCTGTATCTAAAGGTTGGACAATCCGAAGATCAGGTCAAGCGATGTGTCTCAGCTCCCGTTTGCGTGAATGTAGAAGATCCATATCCATTTGGAAAAAAGCAAACAGAACAAATGCTCAAGAAGAAATAGGCATTTTAAAGAAGTTAATTGATCAAGTTCATTCTAATGGTTCTACTACACAACACATCCGAGATCTCAGAAGCAAGCTTAGTTGTGCTTATCATAGCGAAGAAGAGTTTTGGAGAATAAAGAGTCGTAAGACCTGGTTATCAAGTGGTGATCGTAACACAAGATACTTTTTTGCCACTGCAAAAAGTCATACATCTTGGAATAAACTATACTCCATACTGGATGATGAGAGCCATGAGCATCATGGTGACAGTCAGATGGGAAAGGTTGCAGAAACTTATTTCACCAATTTATTCAAAAATGAATTGTATGTCCAAAACAATCACTACCATGTTTTCCGGGACTTCCAACAGCGAGTCACAACAGAGATGAATGAAGACCTAGTGAAGCCTGTAACTGAAGAAGAAATCAAAGTTGCCGTGTTTGCCATTGGAGCAACTAAAGCCCCGGGTCCAGATGGTTTCACAGGAGCTTTTTACCAAAACTATTGGGAAACAACAAAAGAAGCAGTAATTCAGGAAGTTTGTAGCTTCTTTGATCAAGGTGTTTCCGACAAAGCTCTAAACCACACAAACATCTGTCTAATTCCAAAGACTACTGATGTGAGGCATATGAGTGAATTTCGTCCAATTGCATTGTGCAACGTTAGCTATAAGATAATCTCCATAGTGTTGGTTGGAAGACTACAACAACATCTGCATCGCATCATCTCTGAAGAACAAGCCTCTTTCATCCCAGAAAGAAACATTACAGACAATGTCCTTATAGCACATGAACTCATCCATACGCTTAAAGTTAAAAGACGCTGTGCAAACTCTTATATGGCGATAAAAACTGATATTACGAAGGCATATGACTGTTTGGAGTGGGACTTTCTGCAGGAAACGATGTTTAAATTTGGCTTCGATCCCAAATGGGTGCAATGGATAATGACCTAAGTTAGGACACCAACATTCTCAGTCAACATCAACGGTAATCCCCAAGGTTTTATCCAGCCGGAACGTGGTATAAGGCAAGGTGATCCACTCTCACCTTACTTATTTATCCTATATGCTGAAGTCTTAAGTCACATGGTGAAGTGAGCAGAAGCACAAGGCACAATCAAAGGAATCAAGATAAGTAATGCTAGTCCTTCAGTGAGCCATTTACTCTTTACAAATGATTCCTTGTTTTTCCAGTCAAGCAAATATAAGATCATGCACAACTATAAAGGATATCCTCACACAATATGAAAGAGCTTCTGATCAGCAAATCAACACAAAAAAGTCTGCCCTAACCTTTGGAAAGCGAGTTCCTGCCACAACCAAAACGCAGATTCGACGGGTTCTACAGATTCACAATGACGGTGGATGCGGTAAATACTTGGGGCTCTCTGAGCAGTTTGGTAGGAAAAAGAAAGAGATGTTTCAATATATTATGGAGAAATTCAAAAACAAAGCAAAAGGATGGAGTAATAAGTTCTTATCTCAAGGCGGTAAAAAGATTTTATTGAAAGCAATAGCCCTTGCAATGCCTGTTTATACAATGAACTGTTTCAAGATTCCAAAAGGGATATGCGAAGAGATAGAAAAGATTATAGCAAACTTCTGGTGAAACACTCAACAAACTGGTAATGGAGTTCATTGGATAGCTTGGGATCGACTGAAGTATATGAAAAAAGAAGGTGGCCTCAGTTTTAGAGATATAGAGCGCTTTAATGATGCTCTACTTGCCAAACAAGCATGGAGAATAATACAACACCCAACCAGTCTTCTATCACGTATTCTCAAAGGCAAATACTTCTCAGACTCAAATATTCTCGAAGCTTCAAGAGGAACTCAACCTTTATTTGGTTGGCAATCAATTCTTCATGGTCGTGACCTCTTAAAAAAAGGCATGCGATTTACAGTTGGCGACGTCACTGCATTAAAACATGGACTGTTCCTTGGCTCCCAGTCCATCCACCACGGTCACCTCGGCAAGCAATAGAGCATCAATATGATACTCTCACTGTCGATAGTCTTCTGCTCCCAGATAGAAGCAATTGGAATGAAAGGCTAATACGGGAAAGAGTTCATCGAGATGATATCAATCACATTCTGAGAATCAAAGTAAGCCATTGACAGCATCAAGACTATCTAGGATTGCACTACACTGAGAATGGAATTTATTCTGTTAAGTCTGACTACTGGTTTGCTACTCATCTTCCTAATCAAGAATTCCATATCAGACCTCCATACGGAAACCTACAAACAAAAACATAAATCTGGAAAACAAAACTCCCGCCAAAGTTCAAACATTTCTTGTAGCGATTATCATCAAGAGCGTTAGCTACAAGAGCTGAGTTAGAGTGAAGACATATCTCTACAAACTCTTTCTGCAAACGTTGTGTCTTTGAAGTTGAAACGCCTGAACATCTGTTCTTTACCTGTCCTCATTCGATGCAGATTTGGCGTGGTTCACATCTTCCAATTAGAGGTATTCTCAACTTGAATGAATCCATTGATACCAAGATTAAAACAATTTTAGAGTTTCATAAACAGAGGAGGATATATGATAGACTTTTCATACTTCCATTTTGGATTCTATGGAAAATCTGGACAAGTCGCAACAAACTCACATTCCAGAAGATCAACCACAGTTGGCAAAGAGTCCTAAGAGAAGCGAAACAAGAGTCTGATGAATGGTTAGATATTCTTCCTCCAATTACAGAGCACATATGCCGAGACTCAAACAATACATGTAATAGCAGAGGAGACAGAGCTAACTGGATAAAACCACCTCCTGCGCTGGGTTAAATGTAACTACGATGGTAGTTTTATCAATGGTGACACCCAAGCTACATCAGATTGGTTAATTCGTGATGATCAAGGCCATTTTAAAGAAGCAGGTCAAGCCACTGGTCTCTTTGTTATGTCCGCTATTGAAGCTGAATGTCAAATTCTAATTTACGCAATGCAACAAGCATGGCGTAGCGGACACACAAGCATAATATTTGAGGGTGACTGTCAATCGCTGATCAATGCAATCAACAAACGATCCCTACGTTTTGTTCTCTACAACTGGCTACAAAAAATACAAGGTTGGACAACAAGATTTGAAAACATAATCTTCCGCTGGACGTCACGTCTTTCAAACAAATTAGCATATAAACTGACCAAAGACCAAAGGAATAGAAGATCTCATTTAACTATCTATCATTCTGTATCCCTATGTATCATGTCTAATGTAAACAATGCTTTTGTTAATTGTTAATATAAATGTAGTTCAAGGGTTAAAAAAAAAAAAAAAAAAAAAAAAAAAAAAAAAAAAAA
>NC_025688.1:3451719-3454844 GCF_000633955.1 Camelina sativa | reverse complement strand
AAATTGGCCTTCAGTCTAAGTGTGAGCATCGCATTGATTGTAGATAAATACTTGTCAATCATGGGTTTATCTTAAACCACACATGAAAGCTAAGTAGCTAGGAGTACTAAATATTTAGTTGTCCAAATCAACAAAACATACCTGCTTAGTTAAAGTAAATATAAATGGCTTTTTAATTACTCCTTGTGTTTCAATTTAAGTGATGTTTTAGCACAAAGTCTATTGAAGATAAGATTCTTATCCTAATGTAGGAAATTTGTGTGGCTTAAGATCCACCCTTGATTAAAACACGTGCAAAAGTCCTAAACACATGTCTATGAAATAAATATATACCATATGTAAACTTATGAAGCTGAATGATTCAAAGCATCCAAAAAAAAAAAACTTATATCTTTACCTTTTATCACTCTCCTCTCTTTGTTTTCACATAGAGAAAAATAATTTATCACAATGGAGCCTGTTCACCTTCCAAACTTCATGAAAGACAACCAAGTTAGTCAAGAAACCAAGAACTTGATCTCTTCCTTACCTTCAGACAAAGATTTTACTGGTAATGGTCTCTATAACCACAAAGGTTGTTGGTACTATCCAAACATACTCCAAGCCGTTCTTGACGTCCAAAAACATTTCAAGCCACGAGATACTGATATAATCATTGCTTCTATGCCCAAAGGTGGAACCACTTGGCTCAAATCCCTAGTTTTCGCTGTTGTGCATCAAGATGAATACCGTGAAAACCCCCAAATCCATCCTTTGCTTTCACAAAACCCTCATGACCTTGTCCCATTTCTTGAGATTGAGTTATATGCTAATAGCCAAACTCCAAATCTCACAAAATTTCCTTCTCCTATGATCTTTTCTACCCATATGCACTTACAAGCATTGCGTGAGGCCACCAAAAAGGCTTCCCACCTTGCAAAATCGTGTATGTGTGTAGAGGTATCAAAGACACGTTTATTTCCGGTTGGCATTTTAGAAGCATGTTAGTATGTTACATCGCACCAAGATGGATAAAGCCGATTTTGAGCTCATGTGTGATGCAATTTGCAGAGGAGTTGTCGCCAGGGCCAGTCCTTGAATTTTGGTGACCTAAAACATAGAATAATAATTTTGTGTATGATATAAAATTAATATTTTTTCACTATAATACTAAAATATAATTAAAAAATATGGAAAAAATGTAACAACAATCTAAAATTTAATTTTTCTAACTTTTATTATAGCAAATACTCGGTAGACATCATTGCTAATCAAAAGTAGTTGGTAATAATGTATAATTATAATAAAATAAAGATTAAGAAGAAGAAGTAATATCGATGTTCTTATATAAAATTTTAGTTTTGTTTGAATATTATAATATCTTGTAGTCAAGTTAATTCAAATTTTTGAGTATTTAATATTAAAAACGGAAATAAAACCAAAAAGTAATAAATAAAAAGCAAAAGAAAAAGAAAAACTGTAAACGAACCTGCAAAGTTGAAGGCTTGAACCCTATACATGCCACATAATTAAGATTAAAAGTAGTTGGTAATAATGTATAATTATAATAAAATAAAGATTAAGAAGAAGAAGTAATATCGATGTTCTTATATAAAATTTTAGTTTTGTTTGAATATTATAATATCTTGTAGTCAAGTTAATTCAAATTTTTGAGTATTTAATATTAAAAACGGAAATGAAACCAAAAAGTAATAAATAAAAAGCAAAAGAAAAAGAAAAACTGTAAACGAACCTGCAAAGTTGAAGGCTTGAACCCTAGATATGCCACATAATTGCATGATATAGACCCAACAGACCTGCCTAATTTCTCAAATATGTGTCACTAAAAATTTACTATATCATGTGGTCTAAAGCAGCTGCTTTGCCTGCTTTAGGGGTGGGCCGGCACTGGTTGTCGCTGTAGAGAATATGAGTTGTGTGTATTAACATAGGTTTGTACAGAGATATATATACAAGAATGTTATAGGAGGATACTCTAGGTAATCTAATTACAGAACATTCCTAAAGCTAATCAATCAAAGGTTGTGTCTTGATTGCATATCTCGATCATATCGTTGACGGTGATTGCGTATCTGTATCATATCTCTAACACACCCCTCAAGATGGAGGGGCTTGTGTCACTCCAATCTTGTGTCGGAGCTCAAGGAACCGTGCTCGAGGAAGTGGTTTGGTGAGGGCATCGACCAGTTTATCTTTAGTAGTGACGTGAGAGACGCGTAAAGCCCCTTGTTGTACCTAACCACGGACGAAGTGATAGTCGATTGCAATATGCTTCATCCGAGAGTAAAAAACAGGGTTTGCGCAGAGAAGCGTGGCTCCTACGTTGTCACAATAAACCACCAGTGGCGACGAGATACTTATTCCAAGTTCGGTAAGCAGATTGCAGACCCAGTTTAGCTCAGCAGAAGTGTTGGTGACAGCTCGATATTCAGCCTCCGTTGATGATCAAGCGATGCCTTTCTGTTTCTTTGATGTCCAAGAGATTGGATGTCAACCAAGATAGACTACATATGCATTGGTGGAGACATAATCATCTGAATCTCCGGCCCAGTCAGCATCTGAGAAAGCGTGGAGAATGAGTTTGTTCGTTGCGGAGAAGAAGATGCCATGTGTGAGCGTACCAGCCAAATATCGGAGGATGCGCTTGGCAGCTTGCCAATGGGCCTCTGTTGGTTTGTGCATGAACTGTGAGAGTCTGTTGACAGCATAGGCAATGTCTAAACGGGTGAAGGCAAGGTATTGTAAGCCGCTTATGAGTTGACGGTACTTGGTGGGATCGGCTAACAGAGCACCGGTTGTGAGAGTCAGCTTTGGAGAGGAAGCCATCGGTGTCATCACAGGTTTGGCATTTGTCATGTCGTAACGATGGAGGAGATCAAGGATATACTTCCGTTGGCAGAGATGGAGGCCTTCCGACGTTCGACGAGCTTCAATACCAAGGAAGTAGTTCAAGTCCTCTGCGTCTTTTACGGAGAAACGTTCAGCTAACAAATGAAGGATCTGTCGGATGCCCGCTTGACTGCTTCCTGTGACAAGAATGTCATCAACATAGACAAGGAGGTAAATGAATTCATGACCAACTTGGAGCACATAGAGAGATGTGTCGGACAAAGAGTTGCGGAATC
>NC_025688.1:3448646-3450627 GCF_000633955.1 Camelina sativa | reverse complement strand
GAATCTCCGGCCCAGTCAGCATCTGAGAAAGCGTGGAGAATGAGTTTGTTCGTTGCGGAGAAGAAGATGCCATGTGTGAGCGTACCAGCCAAATATCGGAGGATGCGCTTGGCAGCTTGCCAATGGGCCTCTGTTGGTTTGTGCATGAACTGTGAGAGTCTGTTGACAGCATAGGCAATGTCTAAACGGGTGAAGGCAAGGTATTGTAAGCCGCTTATGAGTTGACGGTACTTGGTGGGATCGGCTAACAGAGCACCGGTTGTGAGAGTCAGCTTTGGAGAGGAAGCCATCGGTGTCATCACAGGTTTGGCATTTGTCATGTCGTAACGATGGAGGAGATCAAGGATATACTTCCGTTGGCAGAGATGGAGGCCTTCCGACGTTCGACGAGCTTCAATACCAAGGAAGTAGTTCAAGTCCTCTGCGTCTTTTACGGAGAAACGTTCAGCTAACAAATGAAGGATCTGTCGGATGCCCGCTTGACTGCTTCCTGTGACAAGAATGTCATCAACATAGACAAGGAGGTAAATGAATTCATGACCAACTTGGAGCACATAGAGAGATGTGTCGGACAAAGAGTTGCGGAATCCAAGGCTAATGAGAAAATTGCGAAGTTCGTTGTACCACGCACGTGGTGCTTGTTTAAGTCCGAAGATGGCTTTCCGAAGGCAACAGACATGATCCGGGTAGTCAGAGTCGATGAATCATGATGGTTGTTCCATGTAGACCTCTTCATCGAGAGTTCCTTGGAGGAAGGCGTTATTGACGTCGAGTTGTTGAATGGGCCATGATCTGGTGACGGCAACATCAAGGACGAACCGAATCGTTGTGGATTTGATGACATGACTGAAGGTGTCAGTGTAGTCTCGACCGTACTTCTGGTTATATCCTTTGGCAACAAGACGTGCTTTACACCTGTGATGGGATCATCAGAGTTAAATTTGTTTTTAAAAAGCCACTTACAACTAACGACATTGAAGTGGGATTGACGAGGTACGAGCTCCATGGTCTGATTGTGGGAAAAGGCATTAATTTCTTCGGAGAGAGCACCTCGCCACTTCTTATCCTCAAGAGCTTGTTTGACAGTTTGGGGTTCAGCCGATATACTTCGGGAGAGAGCAGCTGCATAGTTATATTTTGGATTTGGTTTTGAAATCTGGTTCTTCCGACGAGTGACCACCAGGTGGTGATTTGCCGGCGGTGGGTCAACGACGGGTATTGGAGCCGGCTGTGGTGTCGAGGTCGTAGATGGAGAGGTCGTGGATGGGGACTGATCCACTTGCGCTGTTGGGCTTGGTGGAGGTCCAATATTGTTATGGGCCGAATATGGGCCTGAATCGGAATCTGAAACTGAAGTCGTGGCCACGGGTGACGAAGGAAAAATCGAGTCTGCCGTGGAAGTCGATGTTGAGTCCGGTATTGACAGGTGGGAATCCGAGTTCGCGGGTCCCGGTGACGGTGGCTGTATGAGAGGCGAGGGTGGTGGTGTTTCTGGGAGTGGTGAGGTTGTTGTGGTCGGTGTTGGCTGTTGAGAAAGTGGTATGGTGGTGATTAGCGGAGAGGGTGACAGAGGTGTCGGGTCGGAAGTGAGAGCCGGTGGAAGGGGAAGGAATGTTCATCGAATTTGACATGGCGTGTAACATAGATCCGATTGGAGCTTGGTTGAAGGCACAAGTAGGCGTTTTGAGATTGAGAGTAGCCGATGACCACACAAGGTGTTGAACGATCTTCGAGTTTGTGGTTGTTGTATGGTCTCAGCCACGGGAAACAGAGGCACCCATAGACACAATATTTGGAGTAGTTAAGGGAGGTGCCAAATAGAAGCTTGAACGGTGACTCCATGTTGAGAACCGGTGTTGGGAGATGGTTGATTAGATAGACTGCGGTGGGAAACGCGTAAGACCAGTATGGTTTTGGCATGCCGGCATGGGTGAGGAGCGTGAGTCCCGTTTCGACGATGTGACGGTGTTTACGCTCTGAG
>NC_025688.1:3435558-3447651 GCF_000633955.1 Camelina sativa | reverse complement strand
TTGAAGGCACAAGTAGGCGTTTTGAGATTGAGAGTAGCCGATGACCACACAAGGTGTTGAACGATCTTCGAGTTTGTGGTTGTTGTATGGTCTCAGCCACGGGAAACAGAGGCACCCATAGACACAATATTTGGAGTAGTTAAGGGAGGTGCCAAATAGAAGCTTGAACGGTGACTCCATGTTGAGAACCGGTGTTGGGAGATGGTTGATTAGATAGACTGCGGTGGGAAACGCGTAAGACCAGTATGGTTTTGGCATGCCGGCATGGGTGAGGAGCGTGAGTCCCGTTTCGACGATGTGACGGTGTTTACGCTCTGAGAATCCATTGTGTTCTGGTGTGTGCGGTGGAGAGGTAAGATGAGAGATGCCCGTGTCAGCAAGGAATGAGTGAAGAGCAATGAACTCACCGCCATTGTCAGAGTAGAGAGTCCCAATTTTTGCATTAAATTTGTTTTCAACCAAGGCTTTGAAGGTTTTGAAGGTTTCACGGACATGGGATTTGAGTTTGAGAGGGTAGAGCCAGGTGTTACGGGTATAGTAATCAACAAGGACAAGGTAGTATTTGTAATTGTCCACAGAGAGTATAGGAGAGCTCCATAGGTCGGTAAAGATGTATTCAAGGGGACGGGAAGAGGTGATAGAGATTTGGGAAAATGGTAATTTGTGAGTTTTATTAATGGCACAGTCTGAACATAGAGAAGAGTGTGAGATTGATTGAGTACAAGGTAGAGAAAAACTGGAAACAGTTTTATTGATAATTGAAAGAGAGGGAAGGCTGAGGCGGTGGTGCCAATCGGTCATGGGTATTGTTGGTATGGTGGAGGCAAAGAAGGATTGTATGGTAGATGGGGATAGAGACCACTCATACAGCTCATCCTTGGTCTTGCCTTGGAGCAATGGGACCCCCGAGCTGAGATCCTTCACTTGAAAATAAGCAGGAAAAAATTCAACAGAAACTTTATTAGCATTGCAGAATCTGTAAACGGATGCGGATATGAGGTACACATAAGACACTTGTGAGAGATGAAGGACGAGATGAATATGTGTGATATGAATACCCGAACCATCACCAAGAAGAACCGCGTAGTCCACTTGATATGGTTGATGCACAGCCAAGTTGGCAAAGTCACTGGTCATATGATGTGTAACACCACTGTCCATCAACCATGGGGTGGAGTTGTTGGATGGCATGACAGCCATGTTTGCTCGAGGCTGCCAGGGACGAAATGTAGTTGGAAGCAGACCATTAGTTACGACTTGTTGGTGTTGCTGGAGAAAGGTGCAACGTTTGGCACTGTGGCCGAAGACACCACACAGTTGACAGCGACCCTGGTACCCTTTCGAGAGACGATTGTCGTAGCGTTGTGGCTGAGAGTGATGTTGGCTTTTGCCGGTGTTCCAGTGTGTTTGGTGGCGAGGATTGGACTTGTCTTGATGTGAGCGGGAGCGGATTGCAGCAACGTTCGCTGTGATGGGGACAACACTGGTGAGGGACTTGTTCATGGCTAGCATTTTTGCCTCCTTGTTCAGGAGTTTCTCATGAACCTCTGTGATGGTGGGTGGCGTGTCACGACCCTCCATTTGGTCGATGACGGACTTGTACTCGTCAGGGAGACCATCAAGAAGAAACTCGATCTGAGCTTCATGTTCAACAGGCTTGCCAAGCAGAGCGAGTTGATCAAATCTGGTGGTGAGGCCTTGTAAGTATACATCAATCGATTGATCACCTTTGGTGTAGTGTTTTAGTTGGATTCGGAGTTGTTGGATGTGTCCCCAACTCGGACTGGCATAGGTAGCATTGATTTTCTTCCACATCTCGGCAGCAGATGTGGTTTTGGAGACGACTGAGTGAATGGAGGAAGAGAGAGTACCAAGGAGGGCACTGTAAATGAGCTTGTCCTGGCGTCGCCACTTTGCATAGGCTGGATTCGGGGTTGGTTGCTCATTGACGACGGTGGTATGATCGGGTGGAACAGAGGATCCATCAAAAAAGCCAGCGAGATCGTAACCATTTAGGTGTGAGTGGACTTGAAGACTCCAAGTCATGTAGTTGGTAGCTGTTAGTTTGGTGATATTCACCATGTTGATGTTGAGGAGAGATGAGGTTGAGTCGACTGTTTCAGCAGCCATGGCGGAAGAGGAGGATGTAGAGAGAGAGAAAGAGAAATCTGAGGAGAAGCGAAGGAGACGATGGAGAAAAAAAAGGAGATGATTGAGGAGCCTCGAGTTCAAGTCAAGAGACTCACCGAGTTCTTGAATTGTCCATTCACCAAGTGGATTGGTGGAAGAGATCTTAAAGCTGTGTGGTTTCCGAAATTTAAGCAATTTAGAAGTTAATAAAACTGGGGAAATAAGAGTTGGTGTAGATTCTCACGCATTTTTTAGGAAAGGTGAAGTTGGTGACTGGAAGAATCATCTTACTCCTCATATGGCCAAAAAACCTTTGATGAGATTTTTGAAAACAAACTGCGAGGTTTCGGTTTGAAATTTCAATAAGGTTGTGTCTTTTTCATGTGTCTTTCTCTATGAACTTTGTTGATTTGATTTCGTTCAAATAATATTTGATACTCTATATGTTTTACTTTTCTTTTTCTTTTGTTTTTTGAATTTTCATATGTTTTACTTTCAAGAACAATAGAACGAAATATATATTTTTATTTTAGTAACTTGTGGGCTTTTTGAAAGTCTTAACGGGTCGATAACTTGTACTAATCGTTTAGGCCGAAATATGTTTTTTGAGTAAAGAGCATTCTAGTCGAATGTCCATATACTATTTGTGAAATTTTTATGCATAACGCATTGGGAGACTGGTTTTTAAAAGTTCTTTGGTATTGAACCTTTAGCAACGACAATATTATCCTGGCGTGGCTATTAGAACATTTTGATTTGCAAGTTACTTAAAGTTCAAGCTAAAGAAATGTTTGGTCTATATTTTATGGACATTCGTGGAAAACATGTTTGGCTGATTTTATGGGGGCAGATGAAGATTCGTGGATTATATATAGCCATCATGATTCATGCATATTTTACTTTATAAATACGTTAGTGGAAATAATATATATTATATGGAAAACAATATGATTAGTACGTGGTTTGGATATTGACAGTTCAACTATATATATATACTTTTTAACATTATAAAAAGTTAATTGTAGAAAGGAATCTGACTTTTGGGTTTTTAATACATATATAATTAATATGAAATATATGTATAGTTGCATGCCATCTGAAATTTATGGCGACAAAGTTTGCTTTGAGTGTTATTATTGCACCTGTGTATTTTAGTGTCTTTTGTGAACAAAAATAACTCTCGATATTTGGATAGAACATCGAAGGTTTACTTGAAATATCTACATGACTAGAAAATTAATTTTACCTGAAATCCAAAATGACATTATTATGTTCATGTCCATGTGCAGACCTACACGTTTTACCAAGATTGTTGTGACCATCAATAATTCTACAACTGTAGTGGAAAAAATACCTGAACCTGCATATCTTCAATATCTTTTTCTCTTTAACACGCTCTTTGTGTCTAACAAATGTTAAGATTCAAAAGCAGATATTTTCCTTTTCTTTTTTTTTTTCAGCCAGACGATTACATAATGAAAATAGAAATTAAAGAAATTTGTATTTAAATTGGTAATTATTTCGCCCGAGTCCTAGCCAAGTAGAAGGAGCCAATGATATAAACTTTTTATGGATTTTAAACTGTTATATACAATTATATTTTATATTTAGGTTTTTTGGGACATAAAGCTGATGTGGATCGAACAGATGTGTATATATCTTTAAAGATCCTTCAGTCACGTTCACGTACTCCCTAAGCCAATTATAGTTGAGCCATCGGATCACGTACGGTTTTCTTAAATTAAATGGTTCTCTAACTAATCGAATTCTATTTTTTGGTAATCCGAAAAAGCCATATAAGTTTTACATTTAAATATTAATTAGTATTCTTGATATGCATCTTAATCAACGAGTTAATTTAGTCAAATTTGGTCGACAGGACTAATATCCGGAGAGGCGGAGAACAATTTTTTCTTTTAGTGTTTAGTGCTCGGTGGGTTCAAAAGTTGTTGAGATTTGATGTTTATATGAAAATAGCTGGAAATAGAAACAAAAGCTTGGAAATATTGGTGGGCCAATTACGAAATTTCTTGATTATTTTGCTTCATTCGTTACTCTACCATCCATATTGAGTGAGTCTACCATTCCATATTGATATTATCATGCAATACATTGATATGATAGAAAAAAACAAGATAACCAAATATATAGATTTATTTATCTTTATTAGAAGACCACAAGATAGCTCTCTCAAAATCAATGAAACCCTAAATGTAGACGTCACAACAAATTAGAGTTCCCGTTATTTCAATTTTCATTGAAGAGGAAGAAATGTAAAACCTTATAGCAATGTCGTTGATGACTCGTTTCTATGAAGACAAGAAGTGGCGTGAAGTGAGCCTTATAGGGATCCCATTAAATTTAAAGAAACTTGATTGGATGATATATCTAATCTACATTCATTTTTTTTTGGAACAATTTATCGGAACCACATTGTTTTTCTAAGACCCCAAACAGATGGTAATTAACCAGTAAAATCAGTAACTACGTGTATGTATTTTAATATTTGCTAACCATACAGAAACATGCGACCTGCATGGCCCCTACTTCTACGAACTTCTCTTTCAACTATATCCTAAACATGCGAACACACCATTCTTTATTTTCATCTTCTTCTTATTTTGTTTATATATTACTTTGCTATCGTGTTTTAATGTTTTATATATTCATAGAGGAAGGTATTAGGAAGTAACATGCGACCTGCGTGGCCCTCTTTTTACGCATTCTAAGAACACAAACATCTTCTCCTTTCTTTATTCCATTAATTTTGTCATTAGTAAGAATATTTTTATGATTTAGTATTAATTTTTCAAACTCAATCGGCACACAGTGTTTTGTAAATTTTAGTTGTTTAGTCTTGCAAGCATGAAAACATTTGAATGTTTAACTAAACAAAGGGATGTACTTGATTGTAATTGTTTAGAAACTCAAAGGCCTAAAGTTGATTGTAATTTTCCTTGATTGTAATTGTCCTTGATTATAATTGTTCCGACCGATAAGCTCAAAGGTCTAAAAGCATTTAAAAACCAATCTTTAACCAGTGAATTCATGTAAGGCACGTAGTGAAGCATAAGTCTAGTACAATATATATGAATTAATGTTCGATTACATTGGTACCGAAAAGGCGAAAACTGATGTCTAGGTTAATTTTTTTTTTTTTTTTTGTTAATTAACCTGCATCATGTACGTACGTGCATGTCATGTGTTTCTTTTTGTGATAAAAGTGAATACACGTGGCGAGCTATGATGTAACAAAGGAACGCCATTGATTCTCATTGGTTAGAAACTAATTCACGCCAGCCTCTGATGAGGTTCCTTATAATAGACTCATGTCACTTTGTTCCTCTAACAAACTAAACTAGCTAATCTCTTTCCTTCGTTTCTGTTTGCTCCTAAAACACACATTTTACACATCTTAGAGATATGTCGATCTCCGGAGCTGTGCTTAGTGGGTTGGGTTCTTCTTCGTTCTTGATCAACGGAAGCAAGAGAAGCAGCGTTGGCGGTGGAGCTATGAGAGCTGGCCGGAAGAATGTGATCACTGCACCTCAGCGCAAGAAGTCGTGGGTCCCGACGGCCGTAAAAGGTTCTAGCAACTCCAATAACGATCCCAAATGGCTTGATAATGCCTCGTAAGTCTATGCATGTCTTTGAACATACTTGAGATCGTACGATCATCGACATATATAGATATGTTTGTTTTCTTGTGGAAAAGTTTATTCTTAATTCTCATGATATTGGTTGGGTATATGACTATGAAATATAACACCTAAATTTGATATCAATTAAACTTTTAAAACTAAGTAATTAAAGGATATAATTACTTGTTTTTAAGCTTAATTAATATATATATATATATATATATATATATATATGAACTTGTTAACACAAGTTACACAATATAGAGATAAAAATATATATCGAAAAGCCAATGTTAAAAAAAACAAAAATTCATTTTGTTTCTTGTAATAATTTGGAGTAATTGTCTCTCTCTCTCTCTCACACACACACACACAAATAATAGAGAGAAAGTTTCGGAGTACGTGAAGGAGAAGGGAAGTGAAATGGGACAAGTGTCTGCTGAAAAGGGACAAGAACTTCAAAATCATATGGAGAGAGCAAAAGACTACATTTTCGGGAAAGCTGGTGAAGCGATGGACGCAGTGGCTGAAAATGCAAAGAGAGCTTCGGAGTATGTGACGGATAAAGGCAAAGAGACGAAGGAGGAAGCTGCTTCAATGACGGAGAACGCCAAAGACTTCATCGTTGAAAAAGCAGGTGACGTGAAAGATTCAGCGACGGATATAAAAAATAAAACGGCTAAGTACGTCGGAGATAAAGCATCAGAGGCTAAAGAAGCAATATTGCCTCCAAAAACTGATGTATAGATTAATGTGTTGGTAATTAAATTACATGTGCTCATATTTCGAGCCCTAATTAAACATACTGAGGCAATGTAGAAATTACTAGATATGTTTTTTTTGTGATTATAACTGTTATTAACAAAAGGATTAAAAGAGCGGTTAACTATTCCGTTTATTCGGATGAAACTCTTTACTTCTAATATATTTACATAAGGTAAAGAGTATAAATTTATATTTCTATATTTATGAAATCTATATTTCTACATAAGATCATCTAGATTTGATCTAATTCAACCATGAACACTTTCTCAGAGAAGTAGAAACACTAACCTTGATCCATTAATATTGCTTTCTAATTCAACCACCGCAATATTGTTTTCTCTATGCTTGATGATGGATCCAAGTCTTCAATAATTGATTTTCTCTTCCCTTACTCCTTATTGTTTTTACTTGATTTTTGATGAAGAAGATCAATAATCTCTTTTCTGGTGTTTGTTTGGTTTGGTAGTGTTTCTCACGTTATGAGAACACAACCGTTGCAGTAAGAATTCAACAGCCACACATATATATACATGTATATACCGTCATCTTTTAAAGAGTTGTACTGGTTCATAATAGCACCATTTAATAATGCATAGACTTAACATATACACGTATATATATTACTTATGTAATATAATTAAGAGAAGGGAAAAGGGTTATCAATACACCCAAATTCTAATACATTAATCGAACCCGATTCATCATGGTGTTGTCTTTAATATTAGAATCTATAATATTAAATATAAACTTGAACTTTATTATTAAACTGTAAAATACATAGACCACATAGAATATAAAATATTATTACATTGAGGTATAAGACAATGCATGGTCATATATATAAAGAGGGTAAAAGAAACGTAAAAATAATTCAACTTTGATATAGTGTAAACGTTTTTCACCTTTATAAGACAACGGTCATATAATGTGTTACCAACTATATTATTATAAAGTGTTATTCGAATATTATTTTTACAAGCAATATTTTTTTTGTAATTAACATTATGTCAATACTTCATTTTTTGTAAAAGTATACCTTTCAGTCTCTTTCATACGGTTTGAAATAAATTCAACTCAAGAGTGAACATCCATAAAGAGACTTCAATTTCCTACGTGCCATACAAAGACCAACAAATAAAACTTGATATAGAAAATTGTTTGATACTATTTGGCTTAGGGTTTGTATCGAAATACAGTATTTGTCTACAGTGTCACATTGAAGACTTCGAACCAAAATATTTCTTTATTTCTTTTGTAAAATTTGGTCTATTCAACTAAATTAAATAACAAATTAACAATGCTTGATATTTAATTAAAATAAAATCATATATGTTGATATGTTTTGAATCTGATCATACATTGTTTGCGGTAGCATGGGTTCACGCTTAGGTTTCCAACTTATGTTTTCTATTTAAGGTTCAAGGCTATGGTTAAATAATTAGAATCATACTCATATTTTTGTCTTCCCTTTGCCTATTGTATTTTGGGCAATATACTTCCCCTAATAATATATTTTTTTGTTTGATGCATGTGAATATAACTGACACACCGTCGGTGAACCACACTAAATGTGTTTTGTTCTTTTGCTTTTTAGTGTTGTTTATTCATTTTTAGGTTGTACCACAACAGTAATAACGATATCTATATATACATATTTATTATTCATTTTACGTTTTAGGTTTAGTCTATTTTAAGAAGATAATTTTTCTAACATACCACTTTTATGTTATGAAAATCAAATTTAATTTTCTTAAGATTTAATTTCTTAAAAATACGAAATTTGTTTTAAAGGGGTTATGGGAGATGTGGAACCATAATTTTATTTACATGATTAGGACTCGTGGAAAGTTTAACCCTTTCCAACTTGTTCTGTATTATATTTTTAAAGGTTGTTCTAGATTATATTATTTCAAAGATATGTATTATATAAAAAGTTTTGAAAGACCAATATTAGGTATAATATAGAGAAGGTATAATTGTAGAAAGAAGAAGAGAATGAGCAACGAAGAGCCACATGCGGCCGGCACGGTCCCTCCCTCCTTATGCGCATTTCTATTTGCCCCCAAAACATTTGACCTTCGAAAACGCATGCTTTTCCCCTTCTTTATTATTTCTTTTATCATTTTATATTTCATTATGTTGTTTTAAAATAGAAATATAATCACTAATCAAACCCAACCAGAGTTTTTGTAATGTAAATTGTTATCTTAATTATTTTATGTTTTTATCCAGCATGTCAACGAGGTACGGTTTTTGTGCGGCGTGATTCTGTTATCTCACACTGGTAAGAAATTATGAAAAATTCACCAAAATCAATGGGAATTTTTTTAGCATGACATGTGATACATTTTTCCTAAGATTGTGGTCCTTGTCAAGTGCATAAGTGTTCATGTTCTTTACATTCTAAACATCCAAAATTTTTGGAGTGTATTAATGCATGACAATATGACATATTCGGCCAATTGATCAAGAAAATTTGGAAAAGGAGTTCAAAAAGAAATTATTTATGTACAGAAAATTATAATACAACCCATTTAACTTGATTTTTACACTTTTTAATTGGGTTACGATTTCTAAGATATATTTTTCAAATATATTAAATATCATCAACTTTGAATTACCAAACAATCCATGTATTGTTTTCAAATTCTACCACCAAAATCATAAAATTCCAAAGATACTACCATAAACTTCAGATTTCTGAACTTTTTCTCAAATTTTTTATTGGATCTATTGGATTATTGTTACTACATTTTTTTTAAAAATATATATTTTTGTTAATTTGGGTATTGCATAACTAGTTTGGTTTGGCTTGACACTACCATATCTTTATCCACTACAAGAAAACATGCAATTTACGACTGCACTTATAGTCGCTTAGTAGTCGCTAATTCATATACTACGACTACATTACGACTAATCACTGTTGTCGTAAAACGTTAGTCGGTAAGAAACTCAGTCATAAATTAGTCGGTAAATAGCGACTCCTTTACGACTAATCCACGTAGTCGTAATGTTGTCGTAAATTTTTATGACTGTTTAGTGACGATGTTACGATTAATAAAAATGTGAGCAATAGTAGTGTACGTGTAGTCGTAAAGTAGTCGGTAACCATTTACGACTATTTGATGACAGTTTAATGATTAATGCGATGTGAAGGAGATTAGTTTGAGAATAGTTGTGATTTAGTCGTTAAATGTAGCGACTATGTGATGACTATTTGACGACTGTGTTGCGATTATTTGACGACTGTGTTGCGACTATGTAAAACCAGATTTAATGACTATTTGAAGACTATAGGGATTAAAAACAAGAATCTTTTCTTTTTTTTTTGTTTTGTTTATAATTCGAATTTATAATAAAAGAAAGCCCTAATATTTGCATTTTTAATAACCAAAAGAGCAATAATTAACCATAATTGTAATAAGTACACCACATTAGCAATAACAAAAGAGAGAACCATATTTAAAACAACCAAAAGAGAGAACCAGAATGATCAATCCTAAAACTATGATTCTCTTAAGTGACAAGGAACAACACATCATCCCAAATTTTCAAGTTCATTAGAGTAAGAAATAGAGAGAGATAAGTAGCCTAAGAATTAACCTAAGGAGGAGATGCTCTTTATGTTGGAGGGTCGATGGATGGATCACTTGATTCAGACTCATGGAATTCGACAAAGGCCGGATCAAGTTTGTGCATGAACTTTTCCAAGTGCTATATTTTCTTCTGTTGCTCAACCACAACTTTGGAATGTTCTGCTTCACGAGCAGCAATCTCAGCATCACGTTTTGTATTATAGGAAACTTGTTCTTCAATGATACGATGAGCTTCCTTCATTTGCTCTTGCAATGCTACAAACGATGACGACTGTCCTTGTTGATGATAGTTGTTGCTATTGAGAAGATCCTGAAGATGATCCTTGAGGCTTCCGAGCCCAAAAATATTACCTCGTGAATCCTTCTCAGTGGACTGAGAAAAGAAAAGGTGAAACTGTAAATAGAGAATATGAAAGTTAAAGACTCTTTAAATATAGATTGTGAGAAATGTAACTTTACTTGAAGAAAGATGGTCGTATAATCTTCTGCTGTGAGCTCCTGAACTCGTGCACCACAAAACAGACATTTATCTTCCTTTTCGTCATCTTTACAAAATATCATACAATTGTTAATACAAACATCAATTGTATGATATACATCAATTGTATGATATGGGAGGCCTAAATTGCGCATCAATTTTTCTGTCTCATAATGTGAACCAGTAGCCTGGTTTCCTTCTGGTAAATAATCAGTCAACATTTCACAAACCGAATCCACTAACTTTTCACTCATATTATAATCTGTCTTATTTTGCATGACTCTAGCAGCTAGGGATAATTGTGAGTGACCTTCATGACAACCATCATATAATGGATTTTTTGCACCTTCTAAAAAGTCGTAGAATTTCTTGGAATGGTTAAGTATCGGTTCCTCTACATTCTGATAACTACCATCTTGATGATAATTATCATCTAAACTTATGTTATAACAAAATGCATCATTCACCATATCCACATATCTATCTCCTACCACATTACCCACTTCTTCATTCCCACTTATAAACGTCGGATCTACATAACTCGTTCCTATGCCCATATTAATTTCTTCCCCATGTTTATACCAAACATAATATTCTGGCATAAACCCATAGCAAAAAAGATGATTCCAAATTCACTACAACAAATTTGGGTTTTGGTAGTAGTTCTTTGTAGCACTAATTCAGTAATTGCTACTAAAAGTGCCAAAATAGATTGTGAGCTCTATTGTAGCATTGGATTAGTGCTGGGGAAAATTTTCAATAAGCGGGAACCTAAAAATCACTACAATAGCTGAAAAATCATTTGGAGGCAAAACACTTAGCCAAAACTTTGTTTTTTCCGCCACTCTCTCTCACTCGGACTAAACACTTAAAAAAACATTTGGCAAAAAAAAAAAATCTCATTTTCTCAGAAAATCGATTCCCATCCTCCATCGCCTCTCAACCTCCGTCGCCACCACCACGGAGACAACAACACACCAACAAACCTTTGTCGCCTTTCGAACACCGATGACAGAGTGAAAACAAAACCACCGATGTCGCTTCTGCTTCCCTCCGATTCAGATTCTGGATCTGAGACTGATTCCGATGACTTCTTACAGGGCCTCCACGCCTTCTTCTTCCCTTCTCTCTCACGGTTCTCTCTCTCTCTCTCTTCTCAAGGAAACAAAGTTAGAGTCTTTTTTTTTTATCTCGGTGGTGATTCTGTGAAATGGAAGCTTCGTGTGTACCTTTCTTTTTTTCATCTTGGTGATTCGGTTCTAGGGTTAAATACTTAGCCTTTAATAGTTCCTCTAGGTGAATGTTTCTCCTTTGACATTTTTCTGAATCTTATTCAACGGATTTAAGTCCTACTACTTTTTGCTTTTTATGCCTTCATTGTTGTGTGGATTCTTATGTTTGAATTATTATTGATTTTGTTTGTATGGTATACAGAGGCTGGAGCTGGAGAAGAAAAGGTAGGCTTGTTTTTGTTGTTTTT
>NC_025688.1:3419820-3434500 GCF_000633955.1 Camelina sativa | reverse complement strand
TTTTACTCATATTAGTACCTTAGCTAGGATTAGTATTTGTACAAGGTTCTGCTGGGTTTTAGATGAAGAGTATGAATGTTAAAAGTCTGAATCTTTCTACATTTAATTGGGGCTGATTTGTGCAGTTTGTTATGTTTCTTCTTTAGCAATGTGTCTATTGCAGTTGACAACTCGCTAAGCCCAGCTCACACCCTCATTCAAGGGAGTGACAGAACAGACGGAACCTTCTCAAGGGACTTACTACTGATGAAAATACTGCTCCGCCATGTAAATGTTTTGTACAACTCTCTACCTTTTCCATCTATGTTGTTTAACTGTGTTCTTACAAATATTTTTTGGGTGGAGGAAGTTGCTACAATGGGGACTGTAAGTCCTTAATTATTGTGGTGAGACTAAGTTTCTCGATAAACTGGAGATGGTGAGGATTAATGGCTGCAAGAAAGGTAACTAACTTCTCTCAATCCGGTGTGATGTTCTTCTATCAGCACTTTTTTTAGAACTCTAAAGTCATCAAGACATGTATAGTTTTTGTCTTGTATGTTTTATTACGTCATTTTTCTTCTACAGAGATTGAGATTAATTTGATAGTTGAATTCTAATGTTTGCAGGTGACTCTTCCAATATGATAGGAAGCCAAGTAGCCACCCTCGATGTATCAAGATCTTGGTTTCGGACTATATACCAAGTGTTCCCATCTGTTGGAGCTTGTTGAAGAATAATAAATCCTCAATTGCTGATTTTGATCCAAGGTAAAAAAGTGCTTTTATTTTTTTAAAGTTAAGATATTTAGGTGAAGTTAGTTTTTTTTCTGGGATCTCATTGTAGATTGTTAGGTCTGCTAATTCGCATATTACCAATTCAGTGACTCTTGGTTCCAAATTCGTTTTGGTGGTCATAGTCTTCTTTAGTTATGGTTTGGTTCTAAGCGAGTAAGAATCACTTTCCAATCTTCTCTGTTTTCTCTCTTGTGGTTATGTACCTCTTCACATCTGGAGTTTAGTTAGCTTTGTAGGAATCTGTACTCACATATGAATTCATTTGGCATTTGTTTTCACAGCTATTGATCGATAAGGGGGCCTGTTTTAGCTGCCATGAATTTATTATGCTGACACTCTTTTATTCTTCCACTTACAGTTACTATAAGGTGATCTGCTGATGGTATGAGTGGAGATCNATATTTAGGTGAAGTTAGTTTTTTTTCTGGGATCTCATTGTAGATTGTTAGGTCTGCTAATTCGCATATTACCAATTCAGTGACTCTTGGTTCCAAATTCGTTTTGGTGGTCATAGTCTTCTTTAGTCATGGTTTGGTTCTAAGCGAGTAAGAATCACTTTCCAATCTTCTCTGTTTTCTCTCTTGTGGTTATGTACCTCTTCACATCTGGAGTTTAGTTAGCTTTGTAGGAATCTGTACTCACATATGAATTCATTTGGCATTTGTTTTCACAGCTATTGATCGATAAGGGGGCCTGTTTTAGCTGCCATGAACTTATTATGCTGACACTCTTTTATTCTTCCACTTACAGTTACTATAAGGTGATCTGCTGATGGTATGAGTGGAGATCTACTAGGACTGCTTCGGTTTCTTTATTACTTGGTTTGGTGAAGAAATGTACTTGCCTTCTTTTTCTTTATGACTTGGTGATTCAAGCATTTGTATCTTTTGGGTATTTGATAGAATGATTTTATGTAAAATGTATGTTTTATAAATTTAATGTAATATTTATTTTATTTATGAATCAATTTGCAATTTATATTTTATGCACTATAGGTTTCAAATAATTGAAATATAGAACATAATAATATACATTACAGCAGCATTATCAAAATGAACAAAACAATATTTTACAGCACGAAATGTTTGCTATAAAAACAAACATAATAGCACGAACTAAGCGCTAGTTAATAATATTAAATAGCGGAGTATTAGCGCTATAATAGGTCAATTTATCATAGCGCGTAAAAATTGCTATGGTAGGAGGGGGGTCTACTATAGCTCCTCATTATACAACGTTTTCAAATGCGCTACGAAAGCCCTTTAGTAGCATTTTCCGTGTACTAATAATGTCCATATTTCTTGTAGTGATTGTACCCCCGGAAGACGCCTACCGTTTTTGCACTTATCACAAGGGCAGTGAAACTTACCACCATTATTTTGTGCTAAACGTTGGCTATTTGCAAAAGCCATGAACTCCTCTACCCTGGTGATGAACTCTTCCGTGAAATTTCCCGTCACTTCATCAAGCCTCTTATACATCCACTCATGAAAATGACTATAATTAGAACTTCTCGCCATTATTAAAGACCTCTCACTCTCGTTTTTTTTTTCTCTCGATTTTTTTTTCTCACTCTCGATTTTTTTTCTTACTCTCGATTTTTTTCTTATTAATGCTCTTGCTTGTGGTGTGAATGAAATAAGAAACGAAGGTGTGGTATATATAGAGGTTTTTGGCGACTACTTACCGACTATTTAGCGACCGTGATGTGACTCAAACTAACAGTCGCAAAAAAACAAAGCTTACCAACCCCACAAAAAAACAATTTGGCCGACATGTTTACGACTCGCCTCATTAGTCGGTCAGTAGTCGCCAAATTGCCGACTAACAGATGTAGTCGTATGGTAGTCGCCAAATTAACGACTCGCCGCAGTAGTCCCCATGTAGTCGCCAAATTAGCTACTCTTAAGTGATGATATTACTTTCTTGTCTTTCAGTCGTAAAGTCGTCGCTAATTAACGACTATTGAACCAACTACTCAATTCAGTTGGTAAAAAACGACTAACTTACGACTAATAATGAGCAGTTGTAAATTTGCGGTTACGCAGTCGGTATATAGTCACTAAATTTGGCGACTGCGTGTTTAGTCGCCAATCGTAGTCGTAAATGTCCTGTTTTCTTGTAGTAATTTACATAATAATTGCATTTATCTTTTCTGATGTCAATTGGTGTATTTTGAACTAGTTTAGTTGTCATTTATATAAATATATCCAATTAATCTCCATATATAAATTTATGTATATATATATATATTATGTATTGATGAGTCAAAAACTTCATCAATTTAGCCAAAGATTGTATGCAAAAGTCAATATTCAACCAAATTCATAAATAAAAAAAATCTCCAAAACCGGAGATAAATTGATAATATTGTCTATAATCCCCTACCATTTTCAGAAAAGAAAAATCTCCAAAACCGGAGATAAATACTGAAATGTAATTGACTACCCAAAAAAAAAGAAAAACTAAACCGGTATGATAATCCTGTAAAAAAAGAAAAAAAAACAAGGGCGGCTACTAACGTGCGCATCGGGTATTTATTTATGAGAGAGTAAAGAAGAAAGAAAAGAGTCGTCCTCAAATCCTCATCATAACAAAATTGTTGGGTGTGTGTGTCTGTGTGGACTCTCTACTCCTTCTCCTTCTTCTTTGCAGGTTTTGAGGACAATCGTGTCGGCTGAACCTGTGTCAGACACACCACCACTCTCTTCTCAGTAATTTTTCTCATCTCTCTCTCTCTCTCTTGAGTTTTTTTTTGTTTTTTTTTCATTTTTTAATTATTTAATCTCTTTCTTCGTCTTCATATAGTATAAATTAAATTAACAAACTTTTCTTGTGGTTTCTTCTTCTTTCTCCTCCTCCTCTGGCAATTACAGTTGCAAAGTCTTCGTCTTTCGTCTCCCTCTTCCAGAGAGAGATACATCGATCATTAACAGAAAAGGGGAAAGGATTCAATTTTGCCCCCTTTTTTGATTCTCTGCTACACACAAATCACCAAACGAAAATCGAGAATGGGTTCGTTTCCTTGTCTCTGTTTCTGTTTATATGTTCCATTTTGATTCTTGATTTTTTTATCCGAATTCGTCTCTGATGATTAGTTTCCAGAACTGGGTTTTGTTCAATTTTAGGTCTTTTCTTGTTTTTGCTTCGTTTTTTTTTTTTGCTCTTTCTAGGGTTTTATAGTCTCTGTTTTGTTCCTTTTGAAAGGGGTCTTTGTTTTGTGATTCAATCTATTGGGTTTTGGATTAGTTGTGTTGATGATATCAGTTTTTTTGTTTTGTTTCTCAGATGTTTGTTTGAGCTATTCATATAATATGGATGATGAGATTGCAAAGTTCATCAAAAGAGTGAATCCACCAAGGTAACTTGACTTTGTTCTTCTTCTTCCATAAGTTATGATCTATCTTTTCAATTTTAGGCTGAGTTTCCATTTGATTATCATTTTTTAGGGTTGTGATCGATAATGAAGTTTGCAAGGATGTCACTGTCATTAAGGTAATCAAAATTTATCACCGGGTTAGGTTTTGATTTGAGTAGAATGGAAGAAATGAAGTATAAACATTTGTTATAGGTGGATAGTGCGAATAAACATGGAATACTTCTGGAGGTTGTTCAAGTTTTGACTGAGCTTAATCTCACCATTAAGAAAGCTTATATCTCCTCTGATGGTGGCTGGTTCATGGATGTTTTCAATGTTACTGATCATGAAGGGAACAAAGTCACCGATGATATGGTTCTTGAATATATTCGTACAGTAAGTAATAGCGATCGTTTGCTTGTTTTATATTTGTTAGTTTTGATGATATGGTTATTAACTCTTTTGTGTTGTGTGATTGTTGGCAGTCTCTTGGCCCTGATGAGTCTTCTTGCTTCAGTCCATCAATGAGATCATCTATTGGTGTCAAACAATCTGTCGACTTCACTGTGATTGAGCTTACAGGAACTGACAGACCTGGTTTGTTGTCGGAGCTTTGCGCTGTTCTGATGGATCTGCAGTGCAATGTGGTAAACGCTGAGATATGGACGCATAGAGCAAAAGCAGCAGCGGTTTTGCAAGTAACCGATGAAGAAACATGCTCTGCAATCACTGATCCAGAGAGGTTATCCAAAATCAGGAAACTTCTTGGTTATGTGCTTACAGGTGGATGCAGTGGCAGAAGATTCCGTGAACCTAAAACCACGGTTTCTTCTTCTCTCAATGAAACTCACACGGACCGTAAGCTTCATCAACTGATGTTTGCGGATAGAGATTACGATGAGTGGGAGAATAATGTTGATGATGGGGATAAATGTGGGAGAGTTGTGCCAGATGTGGATGTCTCCAACTTGCATGATTTGGATTACTCAATTGTGATGATCAAATGTAAAGATAGACCAAAGCTTCTTTTCGATACCGTCTTTACTTTGACGGATATGAAATATGTGGTTTCACATGCCAGCATTGATGCTGAAGGCCCCGAAGCTTATCAGGTACATATACATCTCTGCAAAATGTGCTTAAGCTCTGTATTTTAATTGAACACAAGTTAGTCTTTTATACTGTTATCTGAATTCTCGGGTTTTTGTAGGAATACTACATAAGACATACGGATGGATCTCCTGTCAAATCCGAGGCAGAAAGACAGCGAGTGATCAAATGTCTAAAAGCAGCAATCCAAAGAAGAGTCTCTGAGGTAAAAAACTAATGTAATTAATTTACTTTATGGATAATCATAAGAACATTGTTTGTTGTGGCTTAACGTTTAGGTTCTTATCATATGTTTTCAGGGCTTGAAGCTTGAGCTTTGCACTTCAGATAGAGTAGGATTACTCTCAGATGTGACTCGGATATTCCGTGAAAACAGTCTTACAGTAACAAGAGCCGAAGTGAAGACAAAAGGAGACAAAGCTCTCAACACGTTCTATGTTAGAGACGCTTCTGGCTACCAAGTTGATGCTAAGACCATAGAATCCATTAGACAAGTCATTGGTCAGACGATACTTCAAGTGAAAGGCGGAAACACAGATGCCAAATCTAGTCCTCAAGATTCCCCAACAGGGTTTCTTTTCGGGGTATTCAAGTCGAGATCTTTCGTCAACTTCGGGTTGATCAGATCGTAATCCACGAAGGAGGGAACTGTTTCCTCTAATTGTAAATGACCATAAGTACATTGTGTGAATATGTAGATAAAAAAAAGCTTTTAGGACAGTAAAGTTTAGAATTCTTTTACAGGGTTTATTACATAGTATAGAATCTTGTGTAGGAAGGATTTGGTTTTATATTTGTGGATGTATATAAATTGGATTCTTCTTTACTTGTTACCTGTCACTTTCCAATCGCTGGTTTGGTAAATCTCATTAGATTTCATTTGACTGGTCCAGTTGAAACATCTTTTTCATAAGGTGATAGATATTTTTTTGGAAACTGCTCATAATTGAAGTAAGTAGTACTAATCTTTAATAAAATAATTGGGTCATGTATTATATAATGCACACTTTTGCATAAAGTCATAAATACAAATGGGTCGTGATCCTTGTTGATTGGTGTGCCACATCTTTGACCATGACTGTTGCCATGTGTCACATGTTGTATCCATAAGTTTCACTATCGTTATATTCTTTTATTAATATGAATCATAATTGAGAAAAACTTGCACCCACGAAGAGTACGAGTATTTGTTTTTGTGTATAATATAATGATTTGTTGTGATGTGTCTATTGCTCTCATCACGATCGTTTACAATCTAATAGTATTGGACGGCAATATTGATCTAGTTTCGTATAAAAATAATCCCACAATGTTTCCACAGGCCCCGACAGAAACTAAAAGACATCACATCTGAAAGGGCTTTTACAGACTGAGCCAAACAAAAGCAGAAAATTCAGATAAGAGACAAAAGAGACAAACAATAAATAAAAGTTATAATCCAATTTTAATAAAGAAAGAATAGAGAGTTTCAGTTTTTTTCAAACACCAGTTTATGTTTTAATATGTTTATATAAACTTTTAAATCAGTTTTACAAGGCACAAAAGAGCGAGACAGACCAATCTCAGATTCTCAACCTATCATTCACGTACTAATATTATTGTCCCAATATGTATCCTAGATTCCTCCTAGTTGACATGCACGTACCAATATTACTGTCCTCATGAGTAGGTTTTAGACTTGTAGTTGAGGTTTTTTAGGTGAAACATAAGTTCCCAGGATTTCTGTTTTTTTTTTTTTTGCAATTTTTAAAAATTATACGTCATATCATTATAACATCATCATCATGTTATCATAATACATCATGGCATCATCACATACAGAAACAAACAAAAAAGGACAAACTTCTCGTAAAGTTTCATCTTTTATCATTGAATGCAAATATAATTAAATTCATTGCCTTGCGGAATAATAATTAATAAACCAAATACGTTAAAATTTGTCTCAATTCCCCATCGAAATTTATGTATGAAGCATTTTATCCAAAAAAGTAATATCCATATTCGTCCTTAGTAAATTGTAGTACTACACACTCGTAATTTAAGATCTCCTCCTAGTAAATTGCACTGAAGTTTTAATTCATTCATCTTCTTAAAAACCGTCTGCCATCACATCCACAACTATAAAAATCACATGTAACAGTAACACTCACTCCCTCTCCAAAAGTAAAATAAAATCTGAAAATTGTGACAATCAAATACAGAATCTATCAAAATGGGCTACAAAGAACACATGTTGACATTTCTTCAAATCGGGGTGGCGGTCATAGGTTTCGTCGGAACTGTTGTCGGTTTCTTCTCCGGAATGGGCTCTGGCCTTGAGAGGAAGACCATGAAGGCACCAGGAAAGGATGCTCGAATTTTCAGGGATGTTTTCGAAAGCAACCCGAAAGGCTATTTTCGAAACCTGCGTAACAAATGAGTAATTTTAGTATGTAGCCATTAATATTTATGGGTTTCTATTTTATGATTATGATTAAATAAGAAGAAGAATAACAATACTAGCTAGGTTTCATGTGATATGTCATATGTACCGTGTTATGATTGTTTTGTTTTAATAAAAGCTTATCTTTTTACTCATTTTGTTGCTCAATATTCATTGATCGTGAGTTTTTACTATATATTGTGATATATAGTCACTCTGAGGTTTATATAGATTCATCTCCAATTTTGATTAAGAAATACAAAAAGATACAATTTGACCAATTACGTACGGGGGAAGAGGAAGAGAGTACGTGTTGGTGACAGTGGTAATCAGATTTTATATATGATGGAAGGCAAAATCTAGCTATAACAAAATGCTCGATTTGAAAAGTGGATTGAACGTAACATATCACATAATAAAGCAATGTTACTTATATATGTATTGGACTCTATAAGTGGTGTCTTAAAATAAATAGGAGTATGAACTTTATTTTCCTAATACTAAGACTATAACTAAGACTATAAAAGCAAAGCCATTGGTTATCCTGTAGTGGGTGTCAAACTAATAAAAAACCAAAAAATAATAAAAAAATGATGGAAGAGTCTCTGCCGAGATTTGTAGAGACACCATCAGATATTCTTCTTACCAAATGTCATAACTTGACTAGTTGATTTTAAAAAAACAAATAAATTTTAAATTAAATAATATTATGATATTAAAATATTATTTTAGAATCCATTTTGAGGGGTTGACCGATAAAGATGTTTTAAGAGCATTTCCATAGGTATAATCGATGGGATGTCTTTTATATTTTAAATAATAAAACAAAATAAAAATAAAGTTTTAATTGTAAAAATACACAGATCTGTGTCTCTGCACTGATGAGTTTAGATACTCAGAGACACTAGATGTGGCATTAATCTAGTGGTTACTCTTTATTTTGTTTTATTTTATTTTATTTTCTTTTTCTTTTCTTTCGGTTGCTTCCCTCTCTCTCTCGATATCACTGAAACGAAGAAAGTTGAATCGATTTATCCAAATCGTCGAAATCAGAACAATAGAAGATTTGATTCCAGATCAAAAAGATCTCTCATCGTCATCATCCAAATCGACGTAATCAAAACAATTGAAGTTTTGATCAGTTTCCAGATCAGATAGATCTCTCGTCGTCTTCTTTTTCCTGAGATTTTTCCTTCTTGGTTTCACGAAACCTTGTATCAGGTATGGATCTCGATGTTCTAGTTTTAAAGTTTTTGTGGGACTATCTTTATTTGTTGTAAGATCTGTCTTTTAGTATTGGTGAATTTTGATTTTGTCGATTTGGATAAGTCGATTCATGTTTCTTCGTTTATGGTAGATTTGATGTCTATGTTCGTTTATGGTAGATTTGGGTATGTCTGTTCTAAGATGATATGAGGATTTAATTCTCTCTATTTGTTTTGTTTTATTGTTGGACGAGGAGAAGATGGATCCAATAAATGAGTCTCGGTTCGAATTTGATGTTTTCACTAAACACATTGAACCTTTTGAGTCAGTGTCTCGTGAAAAAGAAGATGAAAACTTTTCGAAAGAGTAGTATTGAATACAAGCAATGGCGGCGACAAGTGAGAAACAGAACAGCACAAAGCCTCCTCCTTCTTTTTCCCCTCTGCGCAATTCCAAGTTTTTTCAGGTACACAATCTTTATAAAATAAACTTCTGTAAAGATTTCAATTTTGCTGGCCTACTGATATGTATATATTTTACACTCTTTCATCATGCATTTCTCATTCATTCTCTTCTCTTAACTCATTGTTTTGCATTGTTTTTCGTCTCTTTTGCATAATATGCATATTTAGGTAGTCTTCGCATTGGTTTTGCATGCATCTTGCATATTGGTGTTATTTCAGGTGTTTTAGGAGATGTCCAAACCATCAAGAGCAAACAGAGAGCAGGAGGGCAGCCCAGCGACTCGATTTACACTACCCATCGCGACCCAACCTTCCAAGTCTTTGATCGAGTCGAGTGAAGATTTGACTTTGGGATTCAGCCTTTGACGAATTCATCAATGTTGTAGAGAATTGAGTCATGTTTCCAATGCCATTGATTTCAAGCCGTTTTAGTGGATGCACGTACGTTCTGAATTCCGACTCGACCCACACACAAAGAAGAGCTCCCACTCGATCGGACATGTCAGCAGCGACTCGACCAAGACGTCCTAGGAGGGCTCCTGAGCACCCTCTAGACGCGACTCGATCAGCAGCTCCCAGACAACACATTTCAAGCTGCCTCTCGATCGATGTTTCCAAGCTGCCTATCGATCGATGTTTTCAAGCTGCCTATCGATCGATGTTTTCAAGCTGCCTCTCGATCAACGATCTCAAGCTGCCATTCGATCAAATTTCCCAGACTCCCACTCGATCGACACTCTCACGATGCGACTCGATCGACGCTCTTAAACTGACGTCTTGGATTTGTTCTGAAGACGCGTCCGAGAAGGGTTTCCGAACCGACGTTCTATATTGTCGTTTTATGTTTTAGAGATTTCCATGTTTTACTATAAATATGTTTTGTGAAGTTTTTACTCAGACATCTTATCTTTTATCTCGTTTTTTTTCCTTAAGGTTTACCTAGCCACCAAAAACGCTTGAGACTTTGTAATCCAGATAGCTTTGATTTTATTGAGTTTTTGCATTTTATTTCTTCTACAAAGTTGTTCATTTCATTTTTGTCTATCTGATGATGCTTGATTCAACATTTTCTGAGATTGTATCCTTGATGATGATTTATAGATCCGAGTAGTGTGATAGTTCTTGAGGATGAGATAGATTAGGTGGAAGATCTTAGTATGTAGGGTGTTTAAGTTTAGATTCGTGTGATTCCCTTCTGGACTAGAGTTAGAAATACTAGTTTCTCTCAGATCAATTGGAACTATGTCTTAGACATTTCGACACCCAAAAGGTGTTCGATGAAATGTCTGACCAACTAGTGCCAGAGACTTATATTCCTAGTCTAAGAGATTAGTTGTCTAGGGTGTTTGTTGACGTGAATGAACTTGTTTGTCATGCCTGCTTGATCATGTTTCTCTAGCGAGAGCTAGGTTTGGAAGTGTTTGAGTTTGAGTAGCTTCTGTCAAGAGATTGGATTAGCTAAGTCGTGATGTTCATTGTTTAGGGATAGCTTGCTTGTGGCATGTTAAACACTATGTAGATTAAGAGACTCCACCGACATCAATTACTCCCATCCTTAGGAATTCTATCTTATCTGATTGTTTCTGCATCTTTAAGCTTGTTCTTTATTTCTGTTCCAATAGCTTGCTCATTTGTCTCTGCTCGTTTAGCTTATTTTTGCTCTCTTAAGTTATTGCATTTTAGCTCTTGTTTTGCAAACTCGTTTTGTTCTTGCATCTCGTTCACTCTAGGTTGTTAGACAAAAACTCATTTTGAATCTGGCTTAACTTGTGACTGCTTGATTGCATCTCGATTGTTAGTAAAGTTTCCCATTTGGATTGACACCTTCTGTACTAACACTGCATAAGGTTAATTGAGACCTGCTAGGAGACACAAAAATCCTAGTATCACCTACATTGTGGGAGGAGTCTAGATCATTCTAGTTTTTTTACAGAATCAGATCTTGTGAAGGTTTTATTAGTTTGATCTGATTGGCTGTGATTAAAGGACTCTTATATAAGGTATATATGAGTTTAAAAGTTGCTTACTTTTGTTGTTGTTGTTTTGTCTAGTCCAAAATGAGGATCTTGATTTCTCAAGTCCAATATATAGATGTTACAGAGCCTTTGTTGATCGAGGTTGATAGGATTTATCATCTTGCTTGTCCTGCCTCTCCTATCTTTTGTGTAAGATATATTGTTCTTATGTCGCTTTAGTGATATATCATGGTTTTTAGGTGTTTTTAGCCATGATATAAGTCTTATTTATAGAGTTTTTTTGGGTATTTTTAGAGTCTTTATAGGATTTAGCATGGATGAGAGCATAATGGAGCTAAATAAGAAGATTTGGAGCATAATCAAGCATTGAGCCTGAGTTACGAAGTTGGAAGACAAGTTCAGACATAAGCATCGGTCGATGCAAGTGATGGTGTCGATCAATGCATAATCTAACAGAAGAATCTGAAGTTTTCTCACAAGTTTTGAAGATTTACAGAATCACTCCAAAATTTTCCATATTTGCATCATTAGTCCCCATTCGTGTTTTAGGAATATATATATAGGATTTTTATGGTCATTGTTTAGACCTAAGCTTTATTTTTCCCTGCAATCTTTTGAGAGAAAACCCTGAGAGATTTTTAGAGAGTCTTTGGAGAGAAGAATCAAGACTCCTTCGAGAGAAGATTCAGAACTCCTTTTCTTCTTCCTTTAATCTCTTAATGCTATCTATTTTATTCATGATTTGTGTTCTTATAATTATGTCTGAGTAGATCTGCTTGTTAGGTTTAGAGTTTCTCATTAGGGATTTCATGGATTGTTATATTGATTGATTGTTTGGATTCATTATCTTTCTTGTTCTTCACTATAGGTTGTTTTTAATGCTAGATCTTTGATTAGTCATCTGGATTTAAATCTTAGGATTATTAATTGATATGATAATATAATTGATTTTCCTGACAAAAACCTTTGGTGAGCAAAATTACTTCTTGCAAAGAGATTTGATTTAGTAATTTTGTGAACTTATCTATACTTGATTTTATTGCTGGTTTTTAACTTGAATTTTGCAAAGAAATTTGGATTTTTGGGTTTTAAAACTTAGATAATATTTGCAGTGAGAACTGATTTATTTTACAATTATGTTTAGAGTTCTAGAATAGTGCTTAATTATTGAATCCTGCTTGCTTAATTAATTGATTTGATTTTCCATGATTTCCTGAAAATTTCCCTAGACCTTGCGTTTTTAATTCCTGAATTTACTTCTCTTTTATTTTCTGTTTAATCTTGCAATTTAATTACAATATTTCTGTTTAGCGTAATTAAAAGATTATTAAATCTATTGTGTGAATTTAGAGTCTTTGTGGATTCGATCCCTAAGTACTACAATTGATCTCTTAATTTGAGAAAGTAACTCAGGGTTAAATTTGAGCATATCAACAGGTTCCAACTCTTTTGATTCACCATTAGATTAAAGTCTTTGATTTTGTCTAAATTTTTCTTTTCTTATTTTACTCACACGCTTTTGTTAAGCTTACAAACCAAGAGTTAGGACAACTAGAGTGTGAAAACACAAAAGCAGCCAAGTCAGTGAAGATGGTCAAAACACTCATATTGAGACATGATGAGGCTGGAGTTTTGAGAGATCAAAAGGGCAATCTGCGCAACGAACAAGGCCAGAAACTTGATGCTGAAGGACGAGTTATTCAGGAAGAACTCGTCGTGGTTGAGGATGATGAACGTGGCGTCGAGCGACGCAACGATGGCATCGATCGACGCAACCAAGAAGGCATCAACCGACACAACATTGGCGTCGATCGACGCAATGCCAGAGCTGGTGCGAATGGTGCGGATTTTGATGGTAACGACCAGCATAACCCTCAGGGCAGAAGGGATAACAATGGAGTGCTTGTCAAGACTCTTGCGGACTTCAACATACTAGACTTGTTCTATGAGAATCGCTCCGCAATTGTCCCTCCTCCATTCCCCAGGAATGATTTTAAGCTGAAGCCTGCCTACTTTGCTCTTGTTGGACAAAGGCCATTCCATAACCTGCCACATGAGAAGCCTCTAGACCATATTGAGCATTTTGAGGATATAGTCACAAGCATAAAATCTAATGGAGTTGCAGAGGACTATCTCTATTGCAAAATCTTCCCCTACTCTCTTGTTGGGGAAGCCTCTCATTGGCTAAGGCAACTCAAACCAGGATCTCTGACGACCTGGAATGACATCAAGGTGGAATACTTGAACTACTTCTATGATGATGCAATGTCTGATGAGCTGCGGATTAAGCTTTCCACCTTTAGACAAGGACCTGTTGAATCTTACAAAGCTGCTTGGGTGAGGTTCAAAGCATATCAAAGAGACTGTCCACATCATGGGTTCTCAGAGGTGCAATTGATCAGCATCTTCTTTAGCGGTATTGACTGGAGGTATCAGATGGCTTTGGATGCTGCTAGTGATGGGAACTTCAAGACAATGTACCCGGATGAAGCTGAACAGTTGATAAAAATGCTAGCCTCAAGCAACAGTACCAAGAATGCAGACTTAGAGCGGAAAAGAGCACATGAAGGCAATGGTTCAAATCAGTTTGCTGCGGAGAATGCTAAGTTGGATACAGTCCACAATCTTCTTGTGGGAAAGAAGTCTGCCCATTTTGCTGAAGATGTTGAGACTTTTGAGCCAAAGCCAGAGATTACCAAAGAAGATGTCAACTATGTGTATGGAGCTGGGTATCAGGCACAGAAATTTGGCAATCAGCAAGGCAACAGACCTTTAGTGGGAACTTTTCAGGCTACACTCCTAAGCCGGATTACCAGGAGCAACAACAGAACAAAGGTTTTACAAGGACTTATGGTTCTTCTTCTTACCAACCCCTCTCTCCACCCAATTCAGAGAGCAAGATGGAATCAATGATTGAGCAGATTCTTCAAGGTCGTTAATAGTAGACTTCAATGGGAATATTGATTCTGTATACACTGAGCTGACTGGGAAGTTTTATGCATTAAACACTCATGTTAAGAAGCTGGAGAATCAAGTGATTCAGACTGTTAGGTCTGTTAAAAGACAAGAGGAACTTCTTTCTAGAAGAACATAGTCAAAACCCCAAGCATGCTTGTAATGTGATTTTGGTGAAGGAAGGAGACAAAGATACGTTAGTGGAGCCAGCATCGATCGACGCCATCACAATGCATCGATCGATGCAGTCACCATCCATCGAGGAAAACTCACTCCAGAATGAGAGCATCGATCGACACAACATTAGCATCGATCGACACCCCCTGCAAACAGCTTCGGTTTCTCTTCCAGTTCCACCAATCGATTCAGAAAAAGCTTATAAGCCTAAGGTCCCTTTTCCTAAGCCTAGGAGG
>NC_025688.1:3411433-3419722 GCF_000633955.1 Camelina sativa | reverse complement strand
TGCAGACTTAGAGCGGAAAATAGCACATGAAGGCAATGGTTCAAATCAGTTTGCTGCGGTGAATGCTAAGTTGGATACAGTCCACAATCTTCTTGTGGGAAAGAAGTCTGTCCATTTTGCTGAAGATGTTGATACTTTTGAGCCAAAGCCAGAGATTACCAAAGAAGATGTCAACTATGTGTATGGAGCTGGGTATCAGGCACAGAAATTTGGCAATCAGCAAGGCAGCATGCCTTATAGTGGGAACTTTACAGGCTACACTCCTAAGCCGGATTACCAGGACCAACAACAGAATAAATGTTTTACAAGGACTTATGGTTCTTCTTCTTACCAACCCCTCCCTCCACCCAATTCAGAGAGCAAGATTGAATCAATAATTGAGCAGATTCTTCAAGGTCAACATAAGTTAATAGTAGACTTCAATGGGAAGATTGATTCTGTATACACTGAGCTGACTGGGAAGTTTGATGCATTAAACACTCATGTTAAGAAGCTGGAGAATCAAGTGATTCAGACTGCTGGGTCTGTTAAAAGACAAGAGGAACTTCTTTCTAGAAGAACAGAGTCAAAACCCCAAGCATGCTTGTAATGTGATTTTGGTGAAGGAAGGAGACGTAGATACGTTAGTGGAGCCAGCATCGATCGACGCCATCACAATGCATCGATCGATGCAGTCACCATCCATCGAGGCAAACTCACTCCAGAATGAGAGCATCGATCGACACAACATTAGCATCGATCGACACCCCCTGCAAACAGCTTCGGTTTCTCTTCCAGTTCCACCAATCGATTCAGAAAAAGCTTATAAGCCTAAGGTCCCTTTTCCTAAGCCTAGGAGGTCTAAACAGGAGATTGAAGAAGCTATGATGGACAAAGTAATGATTGAGATGCCTTTGATTGATGTTGTCAAGTTTTCTCCTAGGATTAAGCGATATGTGAAGAGGATGGTCACTAATGGTTTGAGTCCTGAGGAAGGAGCTTTGCTAACCAAGGATGTCAGCTCAATTCTGTTGAATCAGCCTCCACAGAGAAAGAGAGAGAGGAAAGAGAAAGTGGTTGTCTCTGAGAAAGTGAGTGCAGTGATTCAGAGTAGGATTGCAGAGAAATTACCAGATCATGGAAGTTTTGTGTTAGATTGCTCTATCTCCACAGGAAGGTTTCCTCATTCTCTTTGTGATCTTGGTTCTAGTATTAACTTGATGCCACATTTTGTTACTGTAAGACTTGGGATGACAGATTTCAAGCCAACTAAGATATCTCTTATCTTAGTTGATCGATCCAGAAGGATTCCTAAAGGTGTTTTAGAGGATATTCCGATTCAGATTGGAGATTGCATGATTCCCACTGACTTTGTGGTGCTGGAATATGACAAAGAGCCTAGTGATCCTCTCATCTTAGGACGCTCTTTCTTGGCTACAGTTGGTGTCATCATAGATGTGAAGAAGGGACACATAGCCTTGAATGTAGAAGATTTGGTAATGAACTTTGAGATGGATAAGCTGAGAAGGGTTCTCATTATTGATGGTCAGACATTTTCTGTGGAAATTGTTTCTGATGATGATCCGCTAATAGAGCTCATAGAGTCATTACTACTGGGTATGTCAAAGAATTTCAAAGGTACAAAAACTGTTTTGCAGTTAACCAAGCCACGAGATTATCGTAGAGCGCTTGTTTCTTCTGTTGATGATTTTGCAGGACATAAAAGGCAGCCACCCATACCTCAATACCGCCCTGGTCCGGTTCCTCACATCCTTGGCAGATCTCATGTACCTACTGCCTACACATCCCCTTGGATGAAGTGGCCATTCTCTCGGAAGCATTCATTGCCATGTTCCGATCCACCAGATGCCTGAGATCTGACACAGTCAAGCTAATGACTGAAAACAAGCGCTTAGTGGGAGGCAACCCACTCATAGGTTTTTCTTTCCCACTTTGAGTCATTTTTATTCTTGCTTTGAGTCAGTTTGAAATTTGTATTGAATTATGAACTTCTATCTATCATGTTGCGTTTAATCTTGTGTTTGAGTGATTCTTAGCAGTGCTAATATCCAAGGAATGAGAGGAACACATATTAATCGCAGCTAACTCAGGAGTATTGTTCGAACTCTCTGCATCTGCAGAGTGCATCGACCGACACACTATCAGCATCAGTCGACACAGAACATCCGGTTTGGTAACACGATTTTGTTCACAATTTCAATACTTATTCGTTTTTGTTTATTTTTTTTCGCCAATCTCTTACTTGATAACATTGGGGACAATGTTGTTTAAGTCTGGGGGAGGCAGTTACTAACTACGTTTTTGTTTTCGAAAAAAAAAAAATTTTGTTTTATTGAGTCAAAATTTTTGTTGGGAACTATGATTTTTCTTTTTNGAACAAGGGCATCGACCGACACCACTCAAGAGCATCGGTCGACACCCTCTTCAGCTGATGAAGAATCACAAATTTGGAAGTTTTACAAAGTTGTCCGAAGTTTTCNCTGATTAATGCTGCAGATTGAATCTAGAATCCGACTAATGAAAAATCCAAAGGCTGACCAGTGAACCAGAGACATCCGAATTTCCAACAGAATCCACAAAAGCCTGAGGTAATTTCTGTACTTTTCTTTTTACCTCATCAAGGAGATTGATGTTCATAGAGCTTGACTNCTTTTTCTGTACCCCCGTGAGATTTTGAGAGCTTTGGAGAGAGAGATCTGCTTTGAGAGAAGAATNAGAAAAAAAAATTAGTACTCCTCTCCCCTATTCAAGTTTAAAAGTCCCTGAGAGCTTTGTTTAAAAAAAAAAGAAGAGTGAATAAAAGATGAAATGATTCTGATCATTTTAGAAAGGTAGGTAAATTACCAGTGACCTCATTATTCTTGGATGATCATGACATTACTTTAAAAATAAAATGAGTTCCTGCGTTTTCAAACCTCTTTCACAGGTCTAAGTTTATGTTTTGCTTGAGGGCAAGCAAAGGCTAAGTCTGGGGGAGTTGATATATCATGGTTTTTAGGTGTTTTTAGCCATGATATAAGTCTTATTTATAGAGCTTTTTGGTATTTTTAGAGTCTTTTGAGTCTTTATAGGATTTAGCATGGATGAGAGTATAATGGAGCTAAATAAGAAGATTTGGAGCATAATCAAGCATTGAGGCTGAGTTACGAAGTTGGAAAACAAGTTCAGACATAAGCATCGGTCGATGCAAGTGATGGTGTCGATCGATGCATCATCTAACAGAAGAATCAGAAGTTTTCTCACAAGTTTTGAAGATTTACAGAATCGCCCCAAAGTTTTCCATATTTGCATCATTAGTCCCAATTCGTGTTTTAGGAATATACATGATATATCATGGTTTTTGTGGTTTTTAACCATGATATAAGGAGTCTTTTACAGTCTTTTGATTTGTTTTCTAGGATGTTTTTGAGTCTTTGCAGGTTTTCTAGGACTTTGGCACATATGGAGCAAAGTGGAGCAATTTGGATCATTTTGGAGCATAAATCTCGAAGAATCAATTTGGACTCGGATCAGAACAAGGGCATCGACCGACACCACTCAAGAGCATCGGTCGACACCCTCTTCAGCTGATGAAGAATCACAAATTTGGAAGTTTTACAAAGTTGTCCGAAGTTTTCCATATTTGCAACACAAGTCCCTGACGTGTTTTAGGACATATAAATAGTATTTTTAGGTTTTACAAACCCTTAAGTTATTTTCTAGCAAGTTTTCTTTTTCTGTACCCCCGTGAGATTTTGAGAGCTTTGGAGAGAGAGATCTGCTTTGAGAGAAGAATTCTTGAACTCCCTTTTACTCTTTTAATTTCAATTGCTTATTATTCAGAATTATGTCTTGTTCTTCATTAAACATGTCTGAGTAGTTTGCTTGTTAGGTTTAGGGTTTTTCACAGGGATTTTATGATTTATTAGATCTATTTATTTATGATTCATTATCTTTCTAGATCTTCATCTTAGGTTGTTCTTCACATTAATTCTTGATTGATCACCTAGAATTAATACTTTAGGAAAATAAATTGATATGAGAATATAATTGATTTTCCTGATAAAACCTTTTGATGAGCAAAATTACTTCTTGCAAAGAGATTTGATTTAGTAATTTTGTGAACAATCGAACATGTTTTTAAAGCTGATTTTTAACCTAGAATTTTACAAAGAGATTTGGATTTTCTGGTTTTAAATTTAGATAATATTTGCAGTGAGAACTGATTTATTTTACAAAAGAGTTTAGAGTTCTAGATCTATTCTTAATTGCTTGAATCCTAATTATTTCTTGCTTTAATAATTTGTAATTTCCTGAGAAATTCCCTAGGCCTAGCTTTTTGATCTTCTGAATTTACAACAGTTTAATTTAATATGTTGCATTGTCTTTTTAATTTAAATTATCTTGTTTAGCGTAATTCATAAAACTCTATAATTTATTGTGTAGACTTGAGTCCTTGTGGAATTCGACCCCTAAGTACTGCAGTGACCTCTTAATTTGAGAGAGTAGCTCTAGGGTTTAATTTGAGCATATCAAATTTTGGCACCGTTGTCGGGGACTCTTTGATCTACCATTAGATTTGAGTTTTTAATTTCTTCTAAATTTTTCTTTTTATTTTCTACTAACACGCTTTTGTTTCTCTTCTCTTGTGTGTTTCATGTACATGCCTAATAGGCCTAACACAAGGAGCAACAAGACCGGTTTTACTGTGAAACTTTCAAACCAAGAGTTGGGAAAACTTGAGCGTGAAAACCGAAAAGCAGCCAAATCGTTGAAGATGGTTAACACAGTCAATTTGATGTGTGATGCGAATGGTGCTTTGAGGGATCAAGAGGGCCACTTGCGCAATGAGCAGGGCCAAAAGATTGATGCAGATGGCAACGTGATTGCTGAAATCGTTGTCGCTGACGAGAATGTTGATGGTGTCAATCGACACCAACAAGGCATCGATCGACACCCACCTGCAGCAGACGTACGTGGAGCTGCCAACCACGTCCAGAATCCGGTTCGAAGACAGGAGCACAACCGGGACTTAATCACAACCATTGCTGACTTTAACCGGGCTGATTTGATGTATGAGAACCGGTCTGCAATTGTTCCTCCTCCATTCCCCAGGAATGATTTTGAGCTTAAGCCTGCTTACTTCCAGCTAGTTGGGCAAAGACCTTTCTCAAACCTGCCCCATGAGAAACCTCTGGATCAAATTGAGCACTTTGAAGACCTTGTGACTAGTATCAAAGCTAATGGAGTGACTGAAGACTACATCTACTGCAAGCTTTTTCCATACTCACTTGGGGGAGAAGCATCTCATTGGTTGAAGCAGTTGCCAGCTGGATCTTTGATATCTTGGCAACAAATCAAGGTGGCTTTCCTGAATTATTTCTATGATGATGCAATGTCAGATGAGCTGAGAGTCAAGCTTTCCTCTTTCAAGCAAAAACCTGATGAAGCTTTCAAGGCAGCTTGGGTGAGATTCAAGGCTTATCAAAGGGATTGTCCACACCATGTCTTTTCAAGAGTACAATTATTGAGTATCTTCTTTAGAGGAATTGATTGGGAATACCAGTTAGCTTTGGATGCTTCCAGCCATGGGAAGTTCAAGACGAGATATCCAGAAGAAGCTGAGAATTTAATTGAGAATCTAGCCTCCAGCAATAGCACTAAGAGAGCAGATGCTGAAAGGAAGAAAGTGCATGGAGGATATGATGCAAAACAGCTACCTTTTGTTAATGCCAATCTGTATTCAGTTCACAATCTTCTAGTGGGTAAGAAGTCAGTCCAATTTGCTACTGAGGTTGAGACATTTGAGCCAGAGCCAGAGAATATAGAGGAGAATGTCAACTATGTGTATAAAGTTGGGTATCAAGGACAGAGATTCGGTAACCAGCAAGGCAACAGACCTTACAGTGGGAACTCTTCAGGGTACATCCCCAAACCTGACTTTCAGAAGCAGCAACAAGGGAGCAACTTCACAAGGACTTATGGGAACTCTTCCTTTCAGTCTCCACTTCCACAAACTCCTTTTGAGAGTCGAATGGAGGCCATGCTTGAGCAACTTTTGCAAGGTCAGGAGAATTTAACTGTGACATTCAATGGGAAGATTGTTAATGTCTACACAGAGCTTACTGGAAAGATTGATGCGCTAAATGTACATGTTAAGCAATTGGAGATTCAAGTGGCACAGACTGCTGGGTCTGTTAAAAGGCAAGAGGATTTTCTTCCTGGAAGAACTGAATCAAACCCCAAACATGCTTGCAATGCCATTTCAGTGAGAGATGAAGATGATAGTGAAATTGATTTTGTAGAAGAGGGGGAAAAATCGGCAGAACCCGAGACGGAGAATTTGACTTCAGATGATGGTGTCGATCGACACCACCTGGGTGTCGGTCGACACCCCTCTCAGACAGAACCCGAAACTGCAAAATCTCAGGTTTCAGCTGCTGAAAGGGTGTACCAACCGAAGATTCCTTTTCCTAAGCCAAGAAATTCCAAGCAGGAGATGGAGGAAGCTAGATGCAAGACTATGATGGATAAGGTGATGATAGAGATGCCTTTGATTGATGCAGTAAAGCTTTCACCACCACTTAAGCGGTATGTGAAGAGAATGGTATCCAATGGTTTGAGTCCTGAAGAAGGAGCTTTGTTAACTAAGGATGTTAGTGCAATTCTGTTGAACCAGCCTGTTCAAAGGAGGAAAGAGAGGAAGCAAGAAGTGGTAGTCTCTGAGAGAGTGAGTGCAGCAATTCAGTGTAGGACCGCAAAGAAGTTACTAGATTCTGGAAGCTTTGTACTTGATTGCTCAATCTCATCAGGAAGGTTTTCTCACTCACTTTGTGATCTTGGGTCTAGCATCAACTTGATGCCACATTCTGTTGCTGTGAGACTTGGGATGACAGAATTCAAGCCAACTCAGATTTCTCTTATCTTAGCTGATCGCTCCCGAAGAATTCCTGAAGGTGTTTTAGAAGATATTCCAATTAAGGTTGTAAACTTCATGATTCCCACTGAATTTGTGGTGCTGAAGTATGATAAAGAGCCTAAAGACCCTCTCATCTTAGGAAGATCTTTCTTGGCTACAGCTGGTTCTGTCATAGATGTGCAGAAGGGACACATAACACTGAATGTAGAGGGTTTAAGTATGAAGTTTGAGATGCATAAGCTGAGGAGAGCTCCTACTATTGATGGACAGACTTTTTTCCGTTGAGAAGATTGCTGAGATAAGCTGCAAAGTTTCTGCTACACGAGCAACAGACTCAGACTCAGTGTCGACCGACACCCTATCAACATCGGTCGACACTCCTCCACATCTGAAACTGAACTTGTCCACAACTGATGCTCTAAGTCAGAAATCTGTTCCCAAACAGAAACCTCCCCACTCCACACTCCAGAGTTCTCATGTAAGGTCAAGGTACACATCTTCTTCACCCAAACCCTCTCAAATCATCAATAAGACTTTCAAAGGTGCAAAAACTGTTTTGCAGTTAACCAAGCCACGAGATTATCGTAGAGTGCTTGTTTCTTCTGTTGATGATTATGCAGGACATAAGAGAAGCAAACCCATCCCTAAATTCCGCCCTGGTCCTGTTCCTCACATCCTTGGCAGACCTCATGCACCTAAAGCTTATACACCACCCTGAATGAAGAGGACATTCTCTCGGAAGCATGCATTGCCATGTTCTACTCCACCGGACGCTTGAGCTTCACAACAGTCAAGCTAATGACTGAAAATAAGCGGTTAGTGGGAGGCAACCCACTTCTAGGTTTTTCTTTTCCTTTTGAGTCATTTTTCTTTTTGCACTGAGTCAGTTTTTGTTTGAATTTTGTTTGAAAATATGAACTATCTATCTATCATGTTGCTTTTAACTTGTGTTTGAGTGTTTCTTAACAGAATACTCATCCATGGATTGACCTGACAATTCAACAACACAACTAACTGCAACTAACAAGGAGTTTCGGCCAAAAACACCATTCGTGATGAGTGTCGATCGACACTGAAATGGTGTCGGTCGACACCGCTGGGTAACCCGAGAATCAGTTCATCTTTTCATTACAGTTTCAATACGTTTTTGTTTCTTTTTGCTTTCCTCTTACTTGAAAACACTGGGGACAGTGTTGTTTAAGTCTGGGGGAGGTTGTCTACTAACTACGTTTTTGTTTTTGAGTTTCAGTTGTGTCAGTCAAAACCATAAAGTTTGAGTCAAATTTTTCAAAATTTTTCTTTTTGTCTTTGGGAATTATGATCTTGATTAATGATTTCTCTTATTTGGCTAACACTCTAATGATTATTTGTTTATGCTTGATCTCAGAACT